>NC_134357.1:567838584-568138584 GCF_048569485.1 Anomaloglossus baeobatrachus | reverse complement strand
TAATACCCTGCACCTACCTCCACCTGCAGAGCCGCGCACTAGATATATAATACCCTGCACCTACCTCCACCTGCAGAGCCGCGCACTAGATATATAATACCCTGCACCTACCTCCACCTGCAGAGCCGCGCACTAGATATATAATACCCTGCACCTACCTCCACCTGCAGAGCCGCGCACTAGATATATAATACCCTGCACCTACCTCCACCTGCAGAGCCGCACACTAGATATATAATACCCTGCACCTACCTCCACCTGCAGAGCCGCACACTAGATATATAATACCCTGCACCTACCTCCACCTGCAGAGCCGCACACTAGATATATAATACCCTGCACCTACCTCCACCTGCAGAGCCGCACACTAGATATATAATACCCTGCACCTACCTCCTCCTGCAGAGCCGCACACTAGATATATAATACCCTGCACCTACCTCCACCTGCAGAGCCGCACACTAGATATATAATACCCTGCACCTACCTCCACCTGCAGAGCCGCACACTAGATATATAATACCCTGCACCTACCTCCTCCTGCAGAGCCGCACACTAGATATATAATACCCTGCACCTACCTCCACCTGCAGAGCCGCACACTAGATATATAATACCCTGCACCTACCTCCACCTGCAGAGCCGCACACTAGATATATAATACCCTGCACCTACCTCCACCTGCAGAGCCGCACACTAGATATATAATACTCTGCACCTACCTCCACCTGCAGAGCCGCACACTAGATATATAATACTCTGCACCTACCTCCTCCTGCAGAGCCGCACACTAGATATATAATACCCTGCACCTACCTCCTCCTGCAGAGCCGCACACTAGATATATAATACCCTGCACCTACCTCCACCTGCAGAGCCGCACACTAGATATATAATACCCTGCACCTACCTCCACCTGCAGAGCCGCACACTAGATATATAATACCCTGCACCTACCTCCACCTGCAGAGCCGCACACTAGATATATAATACCCTGCACCTACCTCCACCTGCAGAGCCGCACACTAGATATATAATACCCTGCACCTACCTCCACCTGCAGAGCCGCACACTGGATATATGGCTGCTCTGTGCTTCCAGGACCTGTGATGATGTCACATGGAGGGGAGGAGTCAGGGGTCACATGATCAGCTCCTCAGTGTATGGAGGACTCTGCTGTGCTGGGTGTCATGGTGCTGGATGAGGGGAAGTTTATGTGTGGGGTCAGGAGGGGTTTACAGTGTGGATGTAGCAGAGCCGTGTGTGTACGAGGTGTACGGAGCGGAGCCGTGTGTGTACGAGGTGTACGGAGCAGAGCCGTGTGTACGAGGTGTACGGAGCAGAGCCGTGTGTACGAGGTGTACGGAGCGGAGCCATGTGTGTGTACGAGGTGTACGGAGCGGAGCCGTGTGTGTACAAGGTGTACGGAGCGGAGCCGTGTGTGTACGAGGTGTACGGAGCGGAGCCGTGTGTGTATGAGGTGTACGGAGAGGAGCCTTGTGTGTACGAGGTGTACGGAGCGGAGCCGTGTGTGTACGAGGTGTACGGAGCAGAGCCGAGTGTGTACGAGGTGTACAGAGTGGAGCCGTGTGTGTGTACGAGGCATACGGAGCAGAGCCTTGTGTGTACGAGGCGTACGGAGCGGAGCCGAGTGTGTATGAGGTGTACGGAGAGAAGCCTTGTGTGTACGAGGTGTACGGAGCGGAGCCGTGTGTGTATACGAGGCGTACGGAGCAGATGTTGCGGGCAGGGGACAGACCACGGCAGGGGCACTGCTCGAGACGCTCGGATCCGGGGTCGTAGATGTGGCTCGAAGGGAAGCCGGACCCAGGCCTGAGCACCCATCCGTCGACCACAAGTGAAAAGGGGGATTTGTATAGGGGAGGTTTTGTCAGTGACGCCACCCGTGGTGTGCAGTGATTATTGGTGACACCGCTGCTGCCGCTGGAGGTGATGCCCGGGGCTGATGGAGTGAGGCAGCTGGATGTTATACCCTCCATGGGTAGGGGAGGTGTTGTCCCGGGGGCCTCCAATGCAGGTGGATGGGGCTGCGGAGCGCAATCTGTAGGTTGGACCCGGTGATATTAGTGTACTCACAGTTCCTCAATAACTTCACACAGAGTCCAGATGGTAAACCAAATTGCCAGTGACCTCCGGTGGGTGTGTTCGGGTCCCACACCCTGATACAGCAAACAGGGCTCCCTCCCTCCTGCACTTAGTGTTTGTGTCCTTTTTGTAACTACTCCACATGAAACGGGGAAGTCCACTCCCAGTGATTTTTGGGTGTTGGGAGCTGTGGCCCGCAAGAACTGACCAGTGGGATCTTAGCAGGCAATTGCGGAGCCCTAGCCTCCTCGTTAGGCTTCCATCTCGCTCTATCTAGGCCTCCTATGGGACAAGACGTGAAATCTTGTCCCTGGCTGGTCAATTAGTAAGGTGCGTGAAGCTGTCCTTGCTCTAGGTTCCAGGTACCCTGTCTGTGCACGGCTTCGGACCGGATTCACACTGTCGATACCGGCGGGCTACAACCCTGCCCTGGTCCACTTAAGGTCTCCCGCGACCGGATCTCCGTCGCCTGTGGCCCTGTCTGCCGACTGCCACCAAGTCAGTAGTCCGGTAGTCCAGGAGCTCCAACCCCTGACTTCCCTGTCACTTCACACTCCTCTCACTTTCTCTGTCCAAGCTTAACTGACTTGTTCCCTCCCAGGACACCTCAGAACCCCTAGGTGGGCGTCACCATCCGCTTGGCCTCGCCCACTGGTGTGTCCCTATTGTCATGGGGGGTGACTAGGCTTTGCTGGCTGGTGTTATGTACCTGGATGTGGGGGTTTGTGATGGAGGGCCAAGGAGGAGGGAATCCTGCACCTGGAAGTGGGGTGCAGTCATCTGTGAAACACAGATTTTGTCGGGGCATCACACAGAGCCATGTGTGTACGAGGTGTACGGTGCTGAGCCGTGTGTACGAGGTGTACGGAGCAGAGCAGTGTGTACGAGGTGTACGGAGCGGAGCCGTGTGTGTACGAGGTGTACGGAGCGGAGCCGTGTGTGTACGAGGTGTTCGGAGCAGATCCGTGTGTGTACGAGGTGTACGGAGCGGAGCCGTGTGTGTACGAGGTGTACAGAGCGGAGCCGTGTGTACGAGGTGTACGGAGCGGAGCCGTGTGTACGAGGTGTACCGAGCAGAGCCGTGTGTGTACGAGGTGTTCGGAGCAGAGCCGTGTGTGTACGAGGTGTTCGGAGCAGAGCCGTGTGTGTACGAGGCGTACAGTGCGGAGCCGTCTGTGTACGAGGTGTACAGAGCGGAGCAGTGTGTGTACGAGGTGTACGGAGCGGAGCCGTGTGTGTACGAGGTGTACGGAGCGGAGCCATGTGTGTAACTACAGTGGTACTTGAACATTTGTGAACCATTTGAAATTCTCCATTTTTCTGCGTAAATTTAACCTAAACCTACTATTTTCACATGAATCCTAAATGTAGATAAAGAACCCCTCTGACATCCAGCATCTGAACCTTGTTCATGTAAGTATATTGTAACAACCGGCTTATCATATACAGTATTAGGTGATTCACCTTGCCGATGTTATTTCCAATGGCCACATATGTTCAGGGATGTTTATGGGTATATGGTGACATCTAGTGGACATAGTGATTAATGCATTGTGCTATATTGCATTTTTTCAGTCTTTGCAATTATAACCTGTATATGGAGGTGTCCGGGACTTATCTTGGGGTGAACGATTTTCTGTACCTGGTTTTCTCCACCCATTTCATGTTGTCTGTTCGATCTGTCACAATAAAATTTGCATTTATAATATAAAGGGCGTTTGATCGTTATTTTTCTCTGTGTTAGTTAATTATTAGCGATTTGTTCTATATAGTCCTTGCCTACACCTGGTTTTATTATGCATCAATATATATTTGATTACCACATATCCTATTGTGGAAATGTACCTTAGAAATACTTAACCATGTGTCGGTGGTTGTTGCTAATTTGTTTTGCGTTAAAAAGAATCAGAGTGGGCAGAAGATTTCTAAAGATCCCATCCACTGTGCTTGTACTGTACTACGCAGTGTTTTTATAGTTTTAAGGTTTAAGGTAGACTTGAGTCCATCGAGTTCAACCTATAGCCTAACATGTTGGTCCAGAGAAGGGCAAAATCCCCATGGAGCAGACAGTAATAGCTACATAGTAGGGGTAAAATTCCTTTCCTACTCCACATACAGCAGTCAGGTTAGTTCCCTGAATCAACACCGAGAATCTAGTACCCATAAGCTGTAATATTATATTTTTCAAGAAAGGCATCCAGGCTTTCCTTGAGTGTTAGCAGTGAATCAACCATTAAAACATCATGTGGCAGAGAGGTCAATAGTCTCACTGCTCGTACAGTAAAAAAAAAATGGTATCTATTAATATAATTAAACATTGTCTCTAGATCAGGGGTGGGGAACCTCCGGCCCGCGGGCCGTATACGGCCCGTGACGACTTTTTATGCGGCCCCCGGGCACATTCCCGGGGACCATTGTGCTTTGGTGGCAGCCGCGCTTTTCCCGGCTGCCGGCCCTTTAAATCCCATTGCCTGATGCCCTGTGGGTAGATGCTAGAATGTACGGACTCTCTCCAGATCCTGACTTCCAGGACCTGACTGCAGCCCATACATTCTAGGCTTATCCCCGGCCTGTGTGCTCTGGTGGGCGGGTAAGCAGCACGCTGCGATAAAGTCACACAGAAGAGCTGCAGCAGTTTTACCAGCCTCCCGAAACTGTGCTGTGTGTGTGACTCTCCCTCCCCCTCACTTCGAGTGCTCAACCCATCGCTCCCCCCCTCCGCTCAGTGCTGTGTACCCCCTCGTACTGTGTGTACCCCCCAGTGCTGTATGTACCCCCCAATGCTGTGTGTACCCCCTCGTGCTGTGTACCCCCTCATGCTGTATGTACCCCCTAGTGCAGTGTGTACCCCCTAGTGCAGTGTGTATCCCCTAGTGCAGTGAGTACCCCTTAATGCTGTGTGTACCCCTTAATGCTGTGTGTACCCCCTAATGCTGTGTACCCCCCAGTGCTGTGTGCCCCCTCGTGCTGTGTGTACCCCCTCGTGCTGTGTGTACCCCCTCGTGCTGTGTGTACCCCCTCATGCTGTGTGTACCCCCTCATGCTGTGTACCTCCTAGTACAGTGTGTACCCCCTAATGCTGTGTGTACCCCCTAATGCTGTGTGTAGTTTCTAATGCAGTGTGTACCCCCTAATGCTGTGTACACCCCAGTGCTGTGTACCCCCTCAGCGCGGTGTAACCCCTCACTGCTGTCCGTGCCCCCTCTAGTGCTGTCTGTACCCCCTGGGTGATGTCTATACCCCCCCACCAGTGCTGTCCGCACCACCTAATGCTGCCCATGCTGCCACCAGTGCTGTCCATGCCACGGTGAGTGCTGTCTGTGCCCCCCTTATGCTGTCCATGCTCCCCAGTGCTGTGTGCCACCCCTCAGTGCTCTTAACTCGCTACTGCTGTCTGTACCCTCCCACTGCTTTCTATGCTCCCCAGTCCGTGCTCTCCTGTTGATGTCTATGTTCCCCCAGACCTGTCTGTCTCCCTAGTGCTGCCACCCAGTGCAGTGCGTGCTGCCACCCAGTGCAGTGCGTGCTGCCACCCAGTGCTGTGCGTGTCCCCAGTCATGTCTGTGCCACCGCCAGGGCTGTCCATGCCCCCTACTGATGTATATGCCCCAGCCCCTCCTGTGATGTATATGCCTCAGCCCCTCCTGTGATGTATATGCCCCAGCCCCTCCTGTGATGTATATGTCCCAGCCCCTCCTGTGATGTGTACTCCCAGTGTCTCCTGTAATTTATGCGCCCCAGCCCCTCCTGTGATATAAACTCCCAGTGTCTCCTGTAATTTATGCGCCCCGGCCCCTCCTGTGATGTGTATGCCCCCAGCATCTCCAGACAGAGACAAACCTGGAAAAGCAGCTGTGAGAAACAAGATGATCAATATCACCGAACATCACAATCGCACCAAAGAGAAGCAGCTCCAGCCTCCACAGTAGGGGTGAGTTAATTAATCGTTTGACCAAATATAGCAGGGTTATTTTTCAGGTTGATAATGTTGTGCGGCCCCCAAAGGTTATTAGGAAATTCCAAATGGCCCCCGGCAGTAAAAAGGTTCCCCACCCCTGCTCTAGATGTAGAGGATGACCCCTTGTCTCCGTCACAAGCGTAAGTGTCAAAAGATCATTAGAAAGATCTCTGTACTGTCCCCTCATATATTTGTACATTATAATAACATTGCCCATAAGCCTTCATTTTTCCGAACTCAATAACACCAAGTTTAATAATGTGTCTTGAAATTGCAGGCCACACATTCTTATAATAACTTTGGTCACTCTTTTCTGCACCCACTCTAATTCAGCTATGTACTTCTTATACACTGGAGACCAAAATTATGCTGAATAGTCTAAGTTTTGCCTCCAGCTTACATAAATCCTTCTGTAATATTTAATTATACTCCTCTGTGTAGATTACTCTGCAGAGTTTAGTATCATCTGCAATTATTGGAATTCTACTTTGTATGACCTCTACAAGGTTATTAATAAATGTGTTAAAAAAGAGGGCCCAATACTGATCCCTGTAATACCCCACCGTTAACTGGGAGCCAGTCCAAGTGTGTTTCATTAATAACCACCCTTTGTTTACTATCACTGAGCCAGTTCTTAATTCAGTTACACATAATTTCCCCTATTACCAGTATTCTCATTTTATGTAGCAACCTTTTATGCAGAACCATATTAAATGCCTTTGAAAAATCCATATAGACAATGCACTTCTCAGGTCCAGTCTGGAACTTACTTCCTCATAGAAGCTCATCAGTTAGTTTGACAGGACCAATCCCTCATAAACCCATGTTGATGCTGGGTCATCAGGTTATTCTTCTTGAGATACTCCAGGATAGCATCTCATAGGAAATACTCAAAGATTTTATCCACAGTAGAGGATAACTTTTCATTTCCACCTTACATTTTGTCTTCATTTTGAAAATTGGCACAATTGCTATGTGCCAGTCCTGTGGACCAGACCCTGTTACTGTGGAGTCTGTAATTTTTTAAAATAATGGTCTGTTTATCACAGTACTTAATTCCTACAGTACTCTGGAGTGTAAGCCATCTGGGCTTGAGGATTTATCTACTTTAGTGATTTAGACTTATAACAAACCTCTATCTTTTATTATTCTTTCTACTTCTGCTAATCCTTACCAATAGGGTCTCTAAATTTTAAATAGGCTCCCATATATTGACATCTAGGATGATTTTTCCTATTAATATTATTTAATGGCCTTCAGCTCGATCTGGAGCTATGGCAACTTGATGGATGAACGCACTGTAGGAAGATCAATGTTGCGCAAATCTAGATAAGTCCACCAGGGTCTTTGCCGTTTTCTTGCTGGTCTTCCTTTTTGCCTTGTTCTTTCTATTCTTTCGACCATGATGTTCTTCTCCACTGATTGCTCTCTTTTTATGATGTGTCCTTGCTTCGATTGACATGTCTGGCTTGTTTTATTCCAAAAGTGATTAGTTTGTTAAAAATCCTTCTCCACCACCACATTTTGAAGGCGTGAAATCTTCTACTGCGTTGTTCCTTTTATCGTCTAGGTTTTACATCCATGTTATCACAAAAAAGACCATACTATGTATGAACCGTGACTTTGTCACCAGTGAAATGTTCCTCAATTTGAAGACCCTGCCCAGTGAGTTCATTGTTGACAGGTATTCTATATTGCGGAGTTCTGATGTCATCACTGCATCTTGAGAGATCATTGATCCGAGCAGGTTGAAATCCTTTACAACTTCCAGGTCACCATCGTCCATCGCAGATGTGTCCCAGTCGTACTTGGCAGTACTCGATACCTTTGTCTTCTATGAATTGAGTAGAAGTACCATTTTTGAGCTTTCCATCTTCACACTCCGTAATACACTACTCACAAACAGTTAGGGAGATATATGGCTTTCTGGTGATATTTGAGGATGATCCTAAAATGCATTCTAACCTTTTCAGGTTAACCTAATGTTACCTTCTCAAATCTTTTGAATGCACATGTTCAACTGTTCAATGTTTCAGCACTTTTTACACAACTTGCTGTTTTCTAAAAAGGAGCTTAATGGCAACATTCACAACTGGTGTTTGATTCATGAGCCGCCCAATAAATTTTGAGGTTCATTTTGAATTGGTATTTAAAAACAGTCTTCCTCATGTTTACATTTTGACATCATGAGACCAAGACAACACCTAAGAACATAAACAGTACCTCGCCATTACAAGCCTCCAAGCAGGATGCTCATACAGAGAGACTGGAAGAGTCACAGAAAAGCATAGAACGTCTTTTGGCCACATCCCACACTGATGTCCGTTTTATTGTGAACAATGCCAGTTGGAACTGGATAATTAATGCCACCATAAAACTAGAGAGACACTCAAATGTCACATCAGACGATTCGAAACAATTTACATCAGCGTGGTCTGTATGATAAAAGACATGCAAAGTTACATGATCACACCACCAGGCACAGGCATCATCATCTTGTATGGGTCAGGGAGCAGTGGGCCTCAGTGCTGTTACTGATGAAAGTTGATTCACGCCGAGCAGAAATAATGGCCACCAATGATGTTGGAGACGTCAAGGAGTGCACTATGCATCAGCCACAGCTGTCTCCAGATGAGCATTGGTAGTGGTTATGCTACAGTGTGGGCCGGTGTGTTTAGTCAATGAAGTACTGCCCTACACTTTGTGAATGGTACAGTGACAAGCCCTGATACTTGAATAACATAATTAATCCAGTCATTGTGTCACTGCATAAACACAGGCCTAATTTCTTCTTCATGGATGACAATGCTCCAGCTAATTGAGGTAACATCATTAAGGTGCAGGTGCTGGAAACTGGGTTATTTCAAATAGAGTAGCTTGCACTTTCTCCAGACCTGAATCCCATAGAAACCCTATGAGATCAGCTAAGTCACCATGTAGAGCTTCGTAACACTGTACCTCACAACCTCAATGACATGAAGGTCACCCTTCAAAAAGAGTGGGATATCAGGACTCTGCAGCCAACAACTACACTTGTGACCAACCGGAGACATCGTTGTCAAGTTGTAGCTAATGCTCAAGGCCACATCATAGATTGAGACATTGACAGTGTTTTGGGGGGTATACCGATCGCTGTTGTTGACTTTTGTTTCGATTGTTTGAGATGAGGAAATCACTATTGCATGCCTTTACTTAAATACACTACTTTCTGTAGCGTGAACTTTTTACTTTTCCATAAATTTCCCCTGAAAGCGATATATCCCTAACTTTTTGTGGGTAGTATAAATCCTTCATTCCATTTACGCTTGTTGCCATCAATGCTGTCATCTGCGTATTTAATCCCTTTACGATCAGTGGCGTAACTAGAGTTCGATGGGCCCCAGTGCAAAATTAGGACCGGGGCCCCCCCTCGAGGTACAACATGATTACGCTGACACTTGGCTCTTTCCCTCAGCACCCAGCTTTCCATTGCTCCGATATCCCTTTTTCCCCTCAGTACCCAGCTTTTCATGCTCTGATATCCATCTTGTCCTCGGCACCCAGGTTTCCAATGCCCTGCTATACAACTTTCCCTCAGCACCCAGCTAGCCCTTGATATCAAAGCATGGAAAAGCTGGGTGGTGAGGGAAATACGTATAGCAAAACATGGGAAAGTTGAGTGCTAAAAGAAAGATGTATAGCAAAGCATGGGTGGGTGACCCAGCACTCATCCATCTTGTCCTCAGGGCTCAGCTGATGCTATCAGAATATATGAAATCTTGGTTCTGAGGGATATCTGAGTATGGGAAAGCTGGGTGCTGAGTTAAAGATGTATAGTAGAGCATGGAAAAGATGGGTGCGGAGGAAAAAATGTATAGCAGAGCATGGGAAAGCTGGGTGCTGAGGGAAACAGCCTCTTTCCCTCAGCACCCAGCTTTCCCATCCCATGCTTGTATCTTTGTCCCCAATCCTGGTATATAGCCCTATCCATCTTTTTTTTTTTTTGCTATACATTATAGATTTATTCATGTTGCATCTAAAAATGGTAGTTGTTTTCTTTAATGATACACAAGTTTTGGTATTTTTAAGAGGGGTTTTTTGGCCCTCTTAGTATTAATTCTGCTTTTTTAGTATCTGAATTTTAAAAATGCCACACATGTACACATTCACACAAATACAGACATGTACACTAGATTTTTATATACTGTATATGTGAGCGTTTGTACACACTGTATATACAAACAAATAAAGTTGGATGTCTGACAGCAAACCATGAAGATGAGGAGACCTGGCCACCATTACAGGACATCGGTGAGGTATATCATCAGTTACAGGGCAGTGGGGGAGGGGGCAGGACAGTGCAGCTGTGAGAGGCAAATAGGAGGATAGAAGAGGGTAGTGGTAGAGGGGAGCAGGAGAGTGCAGCTGTGGCGGAGGGGGGCAGGAAAGTGCAGCTGTGGGGGAGGGGGGCAGGAGAGTGCAGCTGTGAGAGGCAAATAGGAGGATAGAAGAGGGTAATGGGGCTAAAGTCATCATTCAGGGAGCTCCAGTACTCACTTCAGGTCGCATTGTGTTCCACAGGAGCCTCCCCTCCTACTAATGCCGACTATAAAGCAATGTCAGTGCAGGAGAACAGGATACAATCTCATCAGAAGTCTCTCATTTCTGCAGCACTCCCTGCACAGGCCTAAGACTCCACAGCAGCTCTGTGCCGGTGGGCGGGGCTTACTCCTGCGAGGCTCCGGAGCAGTGAGTGTAGGGGATGGCTGTGCCCAGCATTTCTCCCCTCTTCTGATGGATGGAACATGTAGCATATGTACTGTATGCTGTAGGAGAGACTGTCAGGGTCCCAGTGGGGGATCCATCGCCCAGCAGATGCACAACTCCAGCGGCCTGGTGATGACTGTGCTGCTATTACTGCGCTCCACGCACATAATCCCGCCCACCTCTCAGCACCGGCTTCAGTGGAAAGAGGTGGGCGGGATTATGGGCGTGGAGAGTAGAGAATATTCAATTGCTTAAGTAGTCGGGACATGTGTTACCTCCAGAGCGGCTGCTGCCTCCTGTGACGCCGCAATTTGCAGCGCAGGGACCAGACGGTCAGTGTTGCAAAATATTTCAGATGGATCTGCGCACTTGGACACACATTAAGGTGAAACAAATGCTGAGTTTCTCGGGCCCCCTGAGCCACGGTTCGTCCGCCCCTATTTACGACCCATGACGTACTGGGTAAGTCATGCATCATGTGAGGTTAATCCCTGCCCCCTGCCGTGGGCAGTCCGCGGCAATCCGCACACATTTCAGCAGATTTCAACAGCTGACATGTGTGCCTGCTAGTCGCGAGTATAATTGCATTCCACCCACGACTTTTAACCCCTTACATGTCGCTGCTAAAATCTGACAGCGACATGTATACGTGCGCAGCCATAACAATAACTTATCCGCCCTCATCGGAAGTCACGTGACGTGATCACGTGACTTCCAGTGGTTGCCGTAGTAGCACAGGGTCATGTGATGACGCCTGTAGCTATCATGAGTCACTTTCTCTCAATGTCGGCAGAGCGCCAGCAGTGAGAGTAAAGCACCATATCTGCAGTTATAGTAAAATAAAAAAAGTTAAATAAAGTTTTAAAAAAATAAAAAAAAAAACAAGCCTAAAAGTTCAAATCACCCCCATTCGCCCCATTGAAAATTAAAGGGTTAAAAAAAATATAAAATGTACACACATTTGGTATCGCCAAAGAAAACGCCCGATCTATCAAAATATAAACTCAATTAATTTGATCAGTAAATGGCGTAGCGGCAAAACAATTTCAAAAGCCAAAATTACGTTTTTTGGTCACCGCAAATTCTGCACAGAATGCAATAACAAGCGATCAAAAAGTAGCATCTGCGCAAAAATGGTACCGTTAAAAACGTCAAGACGCAAAAAATAAGCCATCCTTGAGCCATAGATCCCGAAAAATGAGAGTGCTACGGTTTTCAGAAAATGGTGCAAAACGTGCGCCACTTTTTTGGACAAACTTGTGATTTTTTTTTAACCCTTTAGATACAAGTAAACCTATACATGTTTGGTGTCTACAAACTCGCACCGACCTCAGGCATCACAGTGACATCAGTTTTACCATACAGTGAACATGGTGAATAAAATATCCCAAAAACTATTGTGCGAGCACACTTTTTTTGCAGTTTTTCCACACTTGAAATTTTTTTTCTATTTTCCAGTACAATATATGGTAAAACTTATGGTTTCATTTAAAAGTACAACTTGTCCTGCAAAAAACAAACCCTCATGTGGGAAGATAGACGGAAAAATAAAGTTACGGCTCTCGGAAGAAAGAGGAATAAAAAAAACAAAAAACGCAAAAACGCCTGGATGTGAAGGGGTTAAGATTGTTATGATAAGTTCAGCAATTTTGATTCCTATTTTTCTGGCAAGTCCAGCCTTCCTAAAAATAGCTTCTGCATACAAATTGAAGAGAAATGGTGACAGGATGCCGCTTTGCCAGACGCCTCGCTCTACTTTGACTCACTGTGTTTCGTTCAGTGTTACTTCTTCGTCGATGTAAAAGTTTCTAATGAGGCTGATCAAATGGTTCGGCACACCCATATCCTTCATGGTATGCCAAAGTTTCTGGTGATCAACACAGTCAAAGGCTTTGCTGTAATCGATGAAGCTAAAATAGAACTCATTGTTATCTTCTTTGGCCATTTCCGTTATCCCTCTAATGTTAGTGGTTACCTCTATTTTGCTTAGTGTATTGACTGTCCTAAACCCTACCCCATGCCACCCCAATTTCATTCCTTATGCCTAGGTTACTGTCTGCGCTATCTTCACCTCCTGTACTGTAAATGCCCTCCCCCTTAGTCCATAGTTTAAACACTTCTCCAACCTTCTTGAAGTTTTTTCCTCCTTCACGGCTGCACCCTTCCAATTAAGGTGCTGCCCATCTCTGGCATAAAGCCTCTTGACAACAATGAAATCGGTTCAGTTCTCCAACAACCCAGAACCCTCCTTTCTACACCAATTCCTGAGCCACTTATTTAATTCCTTAAATATGAACTTAAAAATTCTTTAGTTCTAAGCCTCTCATACAGCCAAATCAGCTCTCATGCTTTGCACTTGCACTGATGAGGGGCAACAAACCAAAACATGTCTGCAAATTGAGATTAAGGTTTGGATTGTATCCTAGGACATGTGGTAAGGCTCGTCAAAGGGTCAATATTGACTTTTAAGATTGCTATTTCCAAAAGATGGCACTAGAGTTCAAATCTTCTTCTCTAAAAAGACAATTTACATATTTAATTTTCCAGAGAGCATTGCATGGCCTATAAGCCTTCTTACCCTGGAATGTCACTCCCCAGAAGGAGAAATGTTACCCCTTAAAAAATCTGGCATACATAGCATTATTTCTCATTTGACTAGTTGTAAACAAAATGCCTACCAGCTCTTCCTAATCCTTATAAATTCTAAGGCAATATCTTTCATTTTAATGGTTTTTATTGATTTTTAAATTTTGGGTAGGGTATGAACTGGAAAAGTATGGGCACACAGAATTAAAACTAAAGCAATATCTTAACATCTAAACAATAAAGCAATATGGATCCAAACAAAGATATTTTTATCATTATTATACAACCTTTATTAATATTTGGTTATGAATTCTACAGAGGTTTACGAAGCCTCTCTCTTCTACTTGATCAGATGTGGTGACCTGCTGCTGTACTCGATCAGGACAGCTGAAGAGGGATCCATCTAGCGGTCAGGTGGTTAGTTGATGGCCATCCCATTTAAGATGATGAAATTTCACGATAAAACATTTTCCAAGTTCTCAACATGAAAAAGGTTTCTCCCCTTGACTTCTCAGATACTTAAAAAGAGTTCAAAATATACAAATAACATTTACCACATTTGGACAGGAAAATGGATTTGCTCGTGTGGGCTCTTTCATGTGAAACAAGATGTGTTTTGTTGGTAAAACTTTTTGACATTCTGGACAAGAATATGGTTTCTTTCATGTGTGAGTTCTCTTATGCTTAACAAGATCTCCTTTGTAGGAAAAACATTTCCCACATTCTGAACACGAAAATGGTTTCACCCCTGTGTGAATTCTGTGATGTTTAACAAGATCTGATTTGTCTATAAAACATTTACCGCATTCTGAACAAAAAAATGGCTTTTCCCCTGTGTGAATTCTTTGATGTTTAACAAGATATGATTTGTCTATAAAACATTTACCGCATTCTGAACATGAAAATGGCTTCTCCCCTGTGTGAATTCTCTGATGTTTAGCAAGCTCTGCTTTGTCTATAAAACATTTCCCACATTCTGAACATGAAAATGGCTTCTCCCCTGTGTGAATTCTCTGATGTTTAACAAGATCTGACTTGTCTATAAAACATTTTTCGCATTCTGAACACGAAAATGGTTTTTCCCCTGTGTGAATTCTCTGATGTTTAACAAGATCTGATTTTTCTATAAAACATTTTCCGCATTCTGAACAGGAAAATGGCTTCTTCCCTGTGTGAGTTCTCTGATGTTTAACAAGATATGATTTGTCTATATAACATTTACCGCAGTCTAAACAAGAAAATGGCTTCTCCCCTGTGTGAATTCTTTGATGTTTAGCAAGATACGATTTGCCTATAAAACATTTCTCACAATCTGGACATGAAAATGGCTTCTCTCCTGTGTGTATTCTCTGATGTCTAACAAGATTTGATTTAATTGCAAAACATTTTCCACATACTGAACATGAATTTGGCTTCTCTCCTGTGTGAATTCTCTGATGTTTTATAAGACTTGATTTGTCTGGAAAACATTTTCCACATTCTGAACATGAAATAAGGTTCATTCCTGTGTGAATTCTCTGATGTTTAGCAAGAGATGATTTTCTTGAAAAATATTTCCCACATTCTAAGCATGGAAATGGCTTCTCCCCCGTAGAAGATAGGACACGTTGAAAAATATCAGATGATAAATCTTTGCTGTAATAGGATGGCGATATGTATGGGATAATGGCATGTTCTTCATATGTATTTGGTGTGATACCATGATCATCTGTTTTATAATCTGAAAATATTACATCTAAGCTACTGGTAAAGTTATCTGCAAAAAAAAAACCAAAACATTCATATATTACAAAACACAATGGATTTGTATCAAGTGTATTGCTGTATAAATGCAGCCAAGCAATAGTGTAAAATTGTGGTAACAATTAAAATATAACCTTTAATGGTTAATGATTAAAAATATCAAACCACACAACAAATACGGTTGTAAAGAACAACCAAACAGATTGGAGCAGATGTAAAGCTCCTAGTATCACCATGGAAGGACAAACCTCACACGGGGGGAGGGGGGGGGGGGGAGAACCTCCCACCACGATGATAGAAGAGCAGACAACACTAGACAAGTTGTCAAATACATAAAACTGAGTTATATACGAAAGATAGTATAGTCATATAGACAAAACTTATAAGATATATAAAGAAAACTTTAGTTGTCCAATATATAGAGGGGGGGGCAAAACATAACAGCCTCACAATACCCCTCAATTGGCAACCATCTGACCTGATATGCTCTTAGACCTCCCAACGCGTTTCATAATATGCTTATTCCTCAGGGGACTATGGTCAAAAGAGAGATTCAGTAAAGCAGACCTCCAGCATGTTGTGTCTGGGCCTTGGCATACAGCTGTGAGGGCGTTGGGAGGTCTAAGAGCATATCAGGTCAGATGGTTGCCAATTGAGGGGTATTGTGAGGCTGTTATGTTTTGGCCCCCCCCTCTATATATTGGACAACTAAAGTTTTCTTTATATATCTTATGAGTTTTGTCTATATGACTATACTATCTTTCGTATATAACTCAGTTTTATGTATTTGACAACTTGTCTAGTGTTGTCTGCTTTTCTATCACCGTGGTGGGAGGTTCTCTCCCCTCCCCTCCCCCCGTGTGAGGTTTGTCCTTCCATGGTGATACTAGGAGCTTTACATCTGCTCCAATCTGTTTGGTTGTTCTTTACAACCGTATTTGTTGTGTGGTTTGATATTTTTAATCATTAACCATTAACCCCTTCACGACCGCGGGCCGTAAAATTACGTCCTATTTTAACGTGACTTAACGACCAGGGACGTAATTTTACGGCCTAAACTTCATTTGATTGCCGTGGCCATAGCAACGGCTTTCAAATGATGTCCCCTGCTGTTTCTTACAGCAGGGGACCTTTGCTTGACCCCAGGGGGGGCGGCATCGCCACCCCCTATCGACGATCGATGTGATTGGCTGTTCAAATCTGAACCGCCAACCACATCGATCGCACTAATTTCGGCAAAAATAATGCCCGAATTAGTGCGATCCTGTGAGATCCAGCTATGAGATGCCGCAGCTGCTGCAGCATATCATAGGTGGACCTCAAACATGCCTCCCCCAGCCCCTGCAGCACTGATTGGAGCGATCGTGCTATGACGCGCAATCGCTCCAATCAGTGTGCAGTGGGGCGGTCTGATCTGCCGGTGGCCGCCCTCCCCAGGCCTGTGCTGGCCTGCGAGCCCTCCCCCAACATGTCTGCAGCATGCAGTGGCTGGTACTTGTGGTACCACGCCACCGCTGCTGCTGCCGCCGTAGCTGAGGTCACCGCTGCTGCTGCACGTGAGTACTGTGCTCACTTTGCAGCTCGTGCGCGCTCCCGTGGTGCCCCTGCGCGCTGCCGTGATAGCCCCTGCCGTGCCCCCCCTGCGATCTGCCCCCCCCGACATCCCGATCTGCTCCCCCCAACCCCCCCCCGACATCCCGATCTGCTCCCCCCGCGATCTGACTGCCTCCCCCATTATCTCTATTCTGCTTCTGCAGCTCCCTCTCCGGTCTCCCCCTCTGCTCTCCCCCCTCCCCCTCTGCTCTCCCCCCCCTCTGCTCTCACCACCCCCTCTCCCCCGACGTCCTCTTACCTGTCTTCACCGGCCTGATCACATCTGCGTCCATCGCTGGGTCCTTCCTGGGCATTCTGCTGATCTGCCTGCTGCTCCTGTAAAGCTGTCCATCTCTCTGCCATCTGTTCCTCTGCAGCTCTTCTGGTCAGTGATCCTCCTGCTAGTCCTCTGGGTACTGTGAGTATAACTTTTTTTTTTTTTCCCGTATCCCCTGTCCATTTTTACACCTCATCCGTCTGTGCGTCCCGCCAAGCGCTGATCAGGGATGCAGATAACGGATCGGCATCCCTGCTCAATTTTTGGCGTGACTTTTTTTTCCGTATCCCCGACGCTTTTTGTCTCGCATCCGTCCGTGCGTCCCGCCAAGCGCTGATCAGGGATGCACATAACGGATCGGCATCCATGGTCAATTTTTGGCGTGACTTTTTTCCGTATTCACGACGCTTTTTGTATCGCATCCGTCCGTACGTCCCGCCGAGCGCTGATCAGGGATGCAGATAACGGATCTGCATCCGTGGTCAGTTTTTGGCGTGACTTTTTTCCGTATTCACGACGCTTTTTGTATCACATCCGTCCGTGCGTCCCGCCGAGCGCTGATTAGGGATGCAGATAACGGATCGGCATCCCTGCTCAATTTTTGACGTGACTTTTTTCCGTATTTGCGACGCTTTTTGTATCGCATCCGTCCGTGCGTCCCGCCAAGCGCTGATCAGGGATGCACATAACGTATCTGCATCCATGGTCAATTTTTGGCGTGACTTTTTTTTTTACGTATCCCCGACGCTTTTTTTTATCGCATCCGACCGTGCGTCCTGCAGCGGCCGATCAGTGCACTGCGTCTGTGCGTTTGAAAAGTCAAATGGCGCTCCTTCTCTTCTGAGCCCCGCCGTGCGCCCAAACAATTACTTTCCACCACATATGAGGTGTCTGTGTACTCAGGAGAAATTGCACAATACGTTTTATGGTGCATTTTTTCCTGTTACCCTTGTGAAAAAAAAAGCTACCTAGTTGAAGCAACCGTTTTGTGGTAAAAAAAAAAAATTTTCTTTTCACGGCTCAACGCTATAAACTTCTGTGAAGCCCCCAGGTGTTCAAAGTGCTCACCAAACATCTAGAAAAATTATTTGAGGGCTCTAGTTTCCAAAATGGTGTCACTTGTGGGGGAGCTCCATTGTTTAGGCACCATAGGGGGTCTCCAAACGTGACATGGCGTCCGCTAATGATTCCAACCAATTTTGCTGTCAAATGGCGCTCCTTCTCTTCTGAGCCCCGCCATGCGCCCAAACAATTACTTTCCACCACATATGAGGTATCTGCGTACTCAGGAGAAAATGCACAATACATTTTATGGTGCATTTTTTCCTGATAGCCTTGTGAAAAAAAAAGCTACCTAGTTGAAGCAACAGTTTTGTGGTAAAAAAAAAAAATTTCCTTTTCACGGCTCAACGTTATAAACTTCTGTGAAGCCCCCAGGTGTTCAAAGTGCTCATCAAACATCTAGAAAAAATATTTGAGGGCTCTAGTTTCCAAAATGGGGTCACTTGTGGGGGAGCTCCATTGTTTAGGCACCTCAGGGGGTCTTCAAACCTGACATGGCGTCCGCTAATTAGTGCAGCTAATTTTGCATTCAAATGGCGCTCCTTGCCTTTCGAGCACTGCCGTGTGTCCAAACATTTGATTTCCACCACATATGAGGTATCTGCGTACTCAGGAGAAAATGGACAATACATTTTATGTTGCATTTTTTCCCGATACCCTTGTGAAAAAAAAAGCTACCTAGTTGAAGCAACAGTTTTGTGGTAAAAAAAAAATTTTTTCTTTTCACGGCTCAACGTTATAAACTTCCGTGAAGCCCCCAGGTGTTCAAAGTGCTCACCAAACATCTATAAAAAATATTTGAGGGCTCTAGTTTCCAAAATGGGGTCACTTGTGGGGAGCTCCATTGTTTAGGCACCTCAGGGGGTCTTCAAACCCGACATGGCGTCCGCTAATGAGTGCAGCTAATTTTGCGTTCAAAAATTCAAATGGCGCTCCTTGCCTTCCGAGCACTGCCGTGTGTCCAAACATTTGATTTCCACCACATATGAGGTATCTGCGTACTCAGGAGAAAATGGACAATACATTTTATGTTGCATTTTTTCCCGATACCCTTGTGAAAAAAAAAGCTACCTAGTTGAAGCAACAGTTTTGTGGTAAAAAAAAATTTTTTTCTTTTCACGGCTCAACGTTATAAATTTCTGTGAAGCCCCCAGGTGTTCAAAGTGCTCATCAAACATCTAGAAAAAATATTTGAGGGCTCTAGTTTCCAAAATGGGGTCACTTGTGGGGGAGCTCCATTGTTTAGGCACCTCAGGGAGTCTTCAAACCCGACATGGCGTCCGCTAATGAGTGCAGCTAATTTTGTGTTCAAAAATTCAAATGGCGCTCCTTCCCTTCCGAGCTCTGCCGTGCGCCCAAACAATTGATTTTTACCACATATGGGGTATCAGCGTACTCAGGAGAACATGCACAATAAATTGTAGGGTGCACTTTCTCTTTTCTCCCTTGTAAAAATGAAAATTTTATGGCTAAAGTAACATTTTTGTGTTAAAAAGTAAAATTTTCATTTTTTCCTTCCACATTGCTTTGGTTCCTGTGACACACCTAAAGGGTTAATAAACTTCTTGGATATGGTTTTGAGCAGTGTGAGGGGTGCAGTTTTTAGAATGGGGTCACTTTTGGGTATTTTCTGTCACCTCGGCCTCTCAAAGTCACTTCAAATGTGATGTGGTCCCTAAAAAAATATTTTGGAAATTTTGTTGGAAAAATTAGAAATTGCTGATGAACTTTGACCCCTTCTAACTTCCTAACGAAAAAAAAATTTCTTTCGAAAATTGCGCTGATGTAAAGTTGACAAGTGGGAAATGTTATTTAGTAACTATTTTGTGTGACATATCTCTCAGATTTATGGGCATAAATTTTCAAAGTTTGAAAATTGCGAAATTTTCCAAATTTTCGCACAATTTCCTAAATTTTCACAAATAAACGCAAAAAGTATCAGCCTAAATTTACCACTGACATGAAGTACAATATGTCACGAAAAAACAATCTCAGAATCGCCAGGATCCGTTGAAGCGTTCCAGAGTTATAACCTGTCAAAGTGACACTGGTCAGAATTGCAAAAAATGGCCCGGTCATTAGGGTGTTTTAGTGGCCGGGGGTGAAGGGGTTATAGGTTATATTTTAATTATTACCACAATTTTACACTATTGCTTGGCTGCATTTATATATCAATTGTGAAGCATACGACATCTTTTTCAAGTGTATTGCTGAAATGATATATATACAGTTGAAACCAGACGTTTACATATACTATCTAAAAATACACATCTGCAGGTTTTCTCAATATCTGACATTAAATCAAAATAAAACTTTCCCTTTGTAGTTCAATTCAGAAGCAAAATTATTTTTATTTTCCAAATAAATAGAATAGTGGGAAAGAGAGAGAAAATGTTTTAAGGCATTTTTACTTTCTGCAAAGTCAAATGTTTACATACACTATGAGTACTATGGCTTTAAACAATATGGGACAGCCCATATGATGATGTTATGTCTTTGGAAGCTTCTGATAGGTTTATTGAGAACTTCTGAGTTAATTACAGACACACCTGTGGATGTATTTTAATGCACACCTGAAACACGCTGCTTCTTTGTGTAGCATCATGGGAAAGTCAAAAGAAATCAGCCAAGATCTCAGTAAGAGAATTGTGGACTTGTACAAGTCTGGTGCATCATTAGGTGAAATTTCCAGATACCTGAAGGTGCCTCGTTCATCTGTACAAATTATTATATGCAAGTACAAACAAGATGGGAATGTCCAGCCATCATACCGCTCAGGAAGAATACGAGTTCTGTGTACCAGAGTTGAACCTGCTTTGGTCAGACATGTGAATATGAACCCAAGAACAAAAGCCAAAGACTATGTGAATATGCTGGTGGAAGCTGGTAAGATTGTGTGATTATGCACAGTAAAACGAGTACTGTATCAGCATGGGCTGAAAGGCCACTCTGCCAGGAAGAAGCCATTACTCCAAAAGAAACATAAAAAGCCAAAATATGTTTGCAAATGCACACAGAAGTGTGCTGCGGATAAAAAAAGCGCAGATAGATTGTCATATCTTACCAGATAACACCCTAACAGGTAGACGTACTCACCTATAGAAGTTGTGCTTGTCAAAACTCCTATAAAAGCATGAAATGGCATCTGCTGCAGCCCCAGAAAAACGTATTGAAGATGTAGGAGAAAGAAACCGGGATATGCCGTGCTGACACCAAACGTGACGTGTGGTGTCAGCGCGGCATATCCCAGTTTCTTCCTCCTAGATCTGCAAATGAACACAGGAACAAAGACCTTAACTTTTGGAGACATGTCCTGTGGTCTGACTAAACAAAAATTGAACTGTTTGGCTATAATGACCATTGTTACATTTGAAGAAGCTTTAAAGCCTAAGAACACAATCCCAACTGTGAAACACGGGGGTGGCAGCATCAACTCATGGGGTTGTTTTTCTGCAGCACGGACTGGTGCACTTCACAAAATAAATGGCATCATGAGGAAAGAAGATTATGTGGCAAAACTGAAGCAACATTTCAAGACATCAGCCAGGAACTTAAAGCTTGAGCGGAAATGGGTCTTCCAAATGGACAATTACCAGAAGCATACTGCCAAACTGGTTATAAAGTGGCTTAAGGATAAAATTCAATGTTTTGGAGTGGCCATCACAAAACCCTGATCTCAATCCTATTGAAAATGTATGGGCAGGGCTGATTAGGCCAGTGCGAGCAAGGCGACCTACAAACATGGCTCAGTTACACCAGTTCTGTCAGGAGAAATAAGCCCAAATTCCTACCAACTATTGTGAGAAGCTAGTAGAAGGAGATACAAAATGTTTCACCCAAGTCACACAGTTTAAGGTCAATGGTACCAAATACTAATGAAATGGATGGAAACTTCTGACTTTGCAGAAAGTAATAAAAATACCTTAAAACATTTTGTCTCTCTCTCATTTTTCTGGCATTTGGCAAATATAAATAATTGTGGTTTCTAATTTACTCTAATTGACCGAAAACGGGAAAGGTTTATTCTGATTTCATGTCAGATAGTGAGAAAAACCTGTAGATGTGTCTTTATAGAGACGGGAAGGAAAAACCTGCAGATGTGTCTGTATAGAGAGTGGAGGAAATCTAAGTGTTTCAACTTTATGCATATATATATATATATAATATGTGTGTATATACAGTTGTGCTCAATAGTTTACATACCCCGGCAGATTTTTTTGCTTTCTTGGCCTTATTTCAGAGAATATGAATGATACCGTGTTTTTCCAAAAATAAGACACTGTCTTATATTTTTTTTGCCCCCCAAAAAAGCACTAGGGCTTATTTTTGGAGGAGGTCTTATTCTTGGAGAAACACGGTTGGGGGTAAGTTTACCCCCCCAAAAAAGCAGACCACCCACTTCATAGGAGACTCATACTCACCACACCAGGACGTCTGCGTGGTTCCAAGGTCCTCCTGTGATCTCCGGTCGGTGCTGCACACCGTCCTCCCCTGCTGCTAGCTGACACGCTGACCCACACAGCAGATCGCAGGCACACACAGCAGATCTCACACACAGCAGATCAGACACACAAACACACACACACAGTAGATCACACACACAGCAGATCGCAGATATACACAGCAGATCACACACAGCAGATCGCAGGCACACACAGCCGATCACAGATACACATATCCGATAACAGGCACACACAGCCGATCACAGATACACATATCCGATAACAGGCACACACAGCCGATCACAGATACACACATCCGATCACAGGCACACACAGCCGATCACAAATACACACAGCCGATCACAGATACACACAGCCGATCACAGATACACACATCCGATCACAGATCACACACAGCCGATCACAGGCACACACAGCCGATCACAGGCACACACAGCCGATCACAGGCACACACAGCCGATCACAGATACACACAGCCGATCACAGATACACACAGCCGATTGCAGACACACAAACACAGCCGATTGCAGACACATACAGCAGATCACACACACACACACACACACAGCAGATCACACACACACACACATCACATCTAGCACTTACGGCAGCAGGGAATGAGAGCAAGTCACGTGTCCGGCCGCAGGTCCTGTTCGTCGCGCTGCACCGCACTGCATCTCAGGATTCTCCCGACGAGAAGAGATCGGTGTCGCTGGATGAGGTGAGTGTGTATGCGATCCGATGTGTGTGCGATCTGATGTTTGTGTGTGTGTGTGATTTGATGTTTGCGTGTGATCCGATGTTTGTGTGTGCGATCTGGTTATGTGTGCGATCTGACTGTGTGTGAGATCTGGTGTGTGTGTGAGATGTGTGTGTGTGTGTGTGTATATATATGTGTGTGTGTGTGTGTGTGTGTGTGTGTGAGAGAACTGATGTGTGCGGGTGTGTGATCACTGCAGGTCCTGCTGCTCAGCGTCGGGTGAGTGTGATTACGGGGTGCCGCTGTCTATAATGAAGTGTCCTGCAGTATCTGTATCTTTTTTAGCTGCACGGACACTTCATTATTGATCCGCGATTAGGGCTTATTTTCAGGGGAGGGCTTATATTTAAGCCTTTCTCCGAAAATGCTGAAAATCTCTGCTAGGGCTTATTTTTGGGGGAGGTCTTATTTTTGGAAAAACACGGTAACAAAAAATCTTTTTTTCCACTCATGCTTAGTGGTTGGATGAAGCCATTTTTTGTCAAACTACTGTTCTCTTTTTTAAATCATAATGACAATCAATAACATCCAAAAGACCCTGATCAAAAGTTCACATACCCCAGTTCTTAATACGGTGTATTGCTCCCTCTGACATCAAATTACAGCTTGAAGTATTTTGTGGTAGTTGTGGATGAGGCTTTTTATTTTCTTAGATGGTAAAGCTGCCCCATTCTTCTTGGCAAAAAGCCTCCAGTTCCTGTAAATTCCTTGGCTTTCTTGCATGAACTGTGCGCTTGAGTTCTCCCCAGAGTGGCTCAATGATATTGAGGTGAGGAGACTGAGATGGCCACTCCAGAAACTTCACTTTGTTCTGCTGTAGCCAATGACAGGTCGACTGGCCTTGTGTTTTGGATCGTTATCATGTTGGAACGTCCAAATACGTCCTATGCACAACCTCGGGGCTGATGAGTGCAAATTTGCCTTCAGTATTTGCTGATAAGGTACTGCATTCATATTTCCTTCAACTTTGACGAAGTTTCCGGTGCCTTTGTAGCTCACACATCCCCACATCATCAGCAATCCACCTCTGTGCTTTACAGTAGGAATGTTGTTCCTTTCATCATAGGCCTTGTTGACACCTCCCCAAATGTAACATTTATGGTTGTGGTCAAAAAGTTTGATTTTGGTCTCATCACTCCCAATTACCTTGTTCCAGAAGTTTGGAGGCTTTTTTTTTGCTGTTTGGCATATTGTAGGCAAGGATACTTTATGGCATTTGCACACTAATGGCTTTCTTCTGATGACGCGACTATGCAGCCTATTCAAGTGCCTTCTTATTGTGAATCTTGAAACAGCTCCACTGTTAGTTTTCAGTGAGTCCTGTATTTCAGTTGATGTTATTTGTGGGTTTTTCTTTGCATCCTGAACAATTTTCTTGGCAGTTATGCCCAAAATTTTAGTTGGTCTACCTGATCGTGGTTTGGTTTTTACATAGCTTCTGATTTTCTATTTGTTAATCCCAGTTTGAACACTGCTGACTGGCATTGTCATTTCTTCGATATCTTTTTGTATCCCTTTCCTGTTTTATACAGTTCAACTATTTTTTCCCGTAGATCAGGTGACAATTCTTTTGCTTTCCCCATGTTTCACAATCCAAAAACGTCAGTGGCTGGATGAAGGATGCAAGAGTCTGTCTGGATCCCAGAAACTCACTCAGCTTTTATGCACACACTGATTACAAGCAAACAGGTCACAGGTGATGATGTTACTTTTATTAGCCCTTCAAACCCATTTGTGTCAACTTCTGTGCATGTTATCAGGCCAAAATCACCAGGGTACGTGAACTTTTGATCATGGTCATTTGGAGGTTTTTGGTTGTCATTATGATTTAAAAAGAGAAAACACAGTAGATGACAATAAATGGCTTCACCCGATCACCAACCATGAGTGGGAAAAAATGATTTTGTGTTATCATTCATATTCTCTGAAAAAAGGCTGAAAAAGCAAAAAAATCTGCCTGGATATGTAAAGTTTAGAGCACAACTGTATATATACACAAACACACATAAATATTATTATTATTATTATTATTATTATTGTTGTTGAAAGTATAGAATGGATACAAAAAAGTAGGACTGGTCATTTATACTCCTTTATAAAAACCTATGGAAACAATGGGAGAGATATGGTGTCACTGTCTGTGGAATCCGGTACAATTTCTCTTATCTTGTAATTATCCCCTAACCTGGCCTTTACAAGTATTATACTGTCAGGTCTGTGTCAGCCATGGTCTCTAACATTAATCAGTGCATTTTATGTGTCAAAGAAACTACATAGAAATATGACTGCAACGCTATCTCTTATATCCTCACCCACTGATCTCAGCTCTACAATCACTTCTAGCATTGTGTTTTGATGCTTCAGCATGTCCTTTTCCTTTCTAAGCATTATTTTGTCTAGTTTACACTTTAAATTTCCATAACCTGTAATAGTTATTATTCCAAAGCTGTAGAAAAAGACATGGACGGTACATCCAAAACTCATACATTGATCTATGGCGGCTCGGCAAAAATGTATACAAACTGACCATGAGGTTGTTAGTTTATTCTGATCAGACTGGTCACCTCCTGACACTAACCTACCGTCGCGTGCCTAGTTCCTAGCTGTCCCTCCACTTACCCTGGCTAGTGCAAAGGCCAGTGAGTACACTAGACCTCACCACTGAGATAATAAATCACAGGAGAAAGAAGACAGACAGGGGAACATAGACAAAAAGGATATACAATGAACCTCACTGCTGCAGCCAGACACCAGGGCTGGAGGAGACAAGGCTCCAACAGCTTTCAAACCCTTCCTCCCTCTACAGTTTTCAGTTCAGAATGAATGCAATTCTATAGCTGGCATCAGGTGATGGAACATGTGAATATTTAAAGGAAAGGGGAGTAGTCACAAACCAGCCGCAGGAGATTGAACTAGAAACTATCAGCAAAGAGTCCTTAAAGTGGACCTGTTATGTGCAATATGCACCCAGGGGCATATTTCTAATCCCTGCCTAACCATCCCTGTAAACACCTGCATAGATAAAGAGATATATAGAAAAAGTATTTCTAAAGATTTTATCTTATGCTAATGAGTGCAGGGACTAGTCCTAAGGGAATTATATCCCCCGACTAGCTGCCCTCTTAGCATGTTAACATGCCCACAGGGGTGTACTAACATGCTATTCAATGCAGCGTCACCGGGGGGGGGGGGGCGATAATTGCCGTGGCTGTCATTTTATGAAGTTGATTCAATAAAGCACAAAATTTTATACAGATGGTAAGTGCCGCTAATTCTATGGGACTCTGTGATTTCTCTTCCTGCACTTGGATTTACAAGCTAAGCACCTCCAGCTGAATGTGGAGTCCTGGATCCAAGGAATGTACTACAGTGCAGTGAGTGATACACTTCATATACCAGGTAGTTGGTATGGGTGTGTCATGGGTGACAGGCAGTCATGTGGTTTCTGGCAATAGAAAATAACAGCGTTTGGCTGCGCAAAATGCTCCTTGACTTTCTATTGTTCCAGCTGTTAGTATTCATTGCATTAAGTAGCTTTTCTGTTGGGTTTTCATCTCTCCCCTTTAGGACCCAGCGGAACCCTCTTTCCACCCAGCTGCTGATCAGTATTTCACTTATGCTTAAATACTCCCATCTTTCCTGGACTGGTGATATTTTCAGTTCATTCAAGCCCTCATTGCAAGCAGGTGGCTTGTACTCATCTGTGGTATCTTTGCTGAACTTTTACCTCAGCCATCTGTAAATAAGTAGTTCATGCATTTTCCCCGAGTCCTCCTTGTATTGTCTATAATGTTTAGTGGGGAAGACAAAAAGCTCATACTACCCGTTCCTTATTTAAGGTCCAGCAATAGGAATACCTATGGTGAGGTATCCGACTTGGCGCGGTACCTATCTAGGGTGCTGAGGGACGCCAGGGACCAGCGTTAGGTTTGGTCAGGGGTCACCATCTCCCCCTTCCCTAGAGATAGGGTTTCCCTTCCCTTTTCTGTCACCGTTTGCTTGGTACTTCACACAAACGTCCAACTCAACACATATCAAGGAGCTCAATCCGATGTGCAATAAGCTTATTTCTGGATTCTGAGTTATTTACATGGTTTCTCCTTAGGGGTACTTTGCACACTACGACATCGCAGGTGCGATGTCGGTGGGGTCAAATCGAAAGGGACGAATATCAGGCGTCGCTATCGACATAGCAGTATGTGAATCCTTTTATATACGATTAACGAGCGCAAATCCGTCGTTATCGTATGATCAGTGTAGGGTCCGACATTTCCATAATTTCGAAGCAGCGACGGAACGATGTTGTTACTCGTTCCAGCAGGCAGCACACATTGCTGTGTGTGAAGCCGTAGGAGCGAGGAACATCACCTTACCTGCGTCCACTGGCTATGTGGCAGGAAGGAGGTGGGCAGGATGTTTACATCTCGCTCATCTCCGCCCCTCAGCTTCTATTGGCCGCCTGCCGTGTGACGTCGCTGTGATGCCGCACGACCCGCCCCCTTAGGAAGGAGGCGGTTCGCCGGCCAGAGCGACGTTGCAGGGCAGTGCATGTGAAGCTGCCGTAGCGATAAAGTTCGCTACAGCAGCAATCACAAGATATCGCTGCTGCGACGGGGGCGGAGATTATCGCGCACGGCATCGCAGCATCGGCTTGCAATGTCGTAGTGTGCAAAATACCCCTTAATCTACTAATTCTAAATTGTTTCTCTAGAAATTCCTCTATAACCCTCAGAGTCCTCTCCGGGTTCTGATTTCGAAATCGAGCTTAAAACATAATTGAATGTTAGGGGGATTCAAAAGAAAACAATGCTGTAGATTGGAAAAACAATAGTCCAATGCAAATATCTTGAAAATCTGTGGAATTCATGAAAGAGTTTGTCCACCAGGATTTTGTTTTCTTAAAAAAACATCCAGCATGCTAAAAATATAACAATTATTAATCGTAAAGGAATAAACCATACTTACCTAACGCTCACAAATACTCTATTTTCAATGAAGCCCCAAAACCTCGCCAGTCTGACGTCAACGTTTTTTCGATCAGAAGAACATTTGACCTCTAGAGTCAATCACTGATGGCAGAGGTGGCCAACAGATTTCTGTATTAACCAGTGATTGGCTGCAGCGATCATATGTCCGTGCATCAGGAACAAAACATATGGGAGACCGACACTGTAATCAGTTTTTGCTTTTTGTTTTTTTTGTAATTAGTTCTGCATTAAGTGGTCACTACTCACCTGGGTAGTCATCTGTAGGAATCTCCTCTTTACTCCGCTCATCACCCCTCACATATGTCTCTGTAGTATTAATATGGGGCAGATCTTCCCCCTGAAACAAAGATTGTAAAAGTCACAGACAGATGGAGAAGTCCCATCTATGATCAGCTCTAATCCTGCCATCTCCACCGCTCTCATTACACAAGTATAACACATACAATACTGGAGGATAAAACAAGACTGAGCACAAGACCTACACAGCCGTCTACACATCATAGGGAGATTTCATGGCCCCTTCTCTCCATCTACCTGATGATCCTGAGGAACATCGGGATCTTCTTGTTTACAGTCCTGTGGGAGAAGAGGACGGGGACATCTCTCTGGTGTTGTCCTCTTACTGGATAGACCTGGAGGAGACACATACAGGGGCTGAATTCATTCCTTACATACAGATAATTATAGGCCGTGTGTATTTAGTCCTGTCTATTACCTGGTGATGTGAGGGGCTGGGGAACCTCCATCATGACGTCCTTGTACAGATCTTTGTGTCCTTCTAAATACTCCCACTCCTCCATGGAGAAATAGACGGTGACGTCCTGACACCTTATAGGAACCTGTCACATACAATGATACCGTCACCCCCGATCCCTTCATAGCGTTACTGTATAATGTCCCAGCATTCCCAGCAGTGTCACCTCTCCAGTCAGCAGCTCAATCATCTTGTAGGTGAGTTCTAGGATCTTCTGGTCATTGATGTCCTCATGTATCGGGGGGTGAGGCCCCGTGATTGGGCTCAGGGGTCTTCCCCATCCCTCAGACACAGGGGCCTGACAGCGCTCACTAGAGGTCTTCTTCACTACTGTGTAATCCTGGTTATGGAGAGACACAGTAATAAATCTCACTCCAGACATTTCCAGAGTCCTCACCTCTCCAGTTCTGTGCATCTGTTATTCCCATAGATAAGAATGATGTAATGTGACATCATCAGAACCTCTCACCTCTCCAGTAAGCCGGAAGAGGATCTCTAGGGTGAGGTGTAATATCCTCTCCGCCATCTTGTCCCTGTCCATATCCATCCTTCACGGGGCAATCAGGAGAATTCTCTTCTATAAAGCGATTGTTCTCCCCCAGCATCTAATGTGTATGGAGCCTGAGGCCAGTACTGGGGAATCTCCACACACCTCCACCTGCAGAGCCGCACACTAGATATATGGCTGCTCTGTGCTTCCAGGACCTGTGATGATGTCACATGGAGGGGAGGAGTCAGGGGTCACATGATCAGCTCCTCAGTGTATGCAGGACTCTGCTGTGCTGGGAGGGACAGGATACAGAGTGGGTCCTGTGACGCCTCACTCGCTCACAACCCTGACAGGCCAACAGACCCTTTTCTTTAGCCCTTGTGAAACAGGGTTTTGCCTGTCCGGTAGTCTGGCACCAGTGCCTCGTTAGATATAGGCCTGGTCCATTAGCAGGATGATATTTGGCCATAAACCAGCCCAGGAAGTGTGTAATACTAAGCTGAGCGCGCAGACAGGGGATTCGTGGATCGAGATAAAAGGACAACCCAAGATTAAATTATATATTTAATCGCCTAAGGGCACACTAGATAAAACAATATTTCCTCAATGAAATATCAAAAGTACAAATTTGTGCTCACACTGTAAGGAGTTAATCAGAATCCCTGGAATGATCGCAGCTGTGTGCTGAATAATTGTTATGATATTAATGAACTGACTGGGAATCAGGACTCCTAAGCTGTCCCTCAGGCTAAAGGGAGCCCCAAACTGTCCCTTATCTCAGAGATACACCTGATGGTGGTGAGGTCTGAACCACCAGCATAGCACTAACTCTTGAGAAGCCCTATTCTTATACCCCTTCACCGAGGGTGGTGGCTGGGACTGGAGTGATAAATCCCCATACTAAGGCTGGAGTCACACTTGCGAGTGACTTGCATGAGTCTTACATTGTATCCCCTAGCATGGCCTACCGCTTTCTGGACAGGAGCAGGTCAGCTGCATGCAGGCCATGGCAGGTGACGTGATGCGAGCCACTTGCAAGTGTGACTCCAGCCAAATAGACAGGGAGGAAGTAAAACTGTAACTCCCAGCCGTCATTCATGAAGGTAAAGACAATATGTGCACAGGGGGAAATAAAGAAAAGACACAACGACAAGGGTATCACCACAACACACCAAGATAGCATACAGCCATGCTCCAGAAACTCAGTCACCATGCATCAAGACCAGCATCGCTTTCGCTATATTCGGCATGGAGGAACAGGATCCACCATCTTTTAAAGGGCAGAGGTGGCTGTGATAGGTCTTCAGTAACCTGTGACCCCAGAAGCAACTCACAGGCTAGCAGTAATGAACGCCTGCTAAAATAATCACAGAATAAGCACAAAACTGGTCGACGCCTGACTCTGACTAAGGCCTCCTTCACACATTCGTGTCTCCGGTATGTGTGATGTCCATTTTCACACATACCGGAGACACAGACACACTTAGACCCATTGAAATCAATGGGCTTGGTCACACGTGTTTTCACACGGATAGAGTATCCGTATGGAGCACAGGCATATCCATTTTCTTCTGGCAGCATGGATGTCACACTGATCTGATCCATGTGAAACGTACCAGAGAACACACAGGTCACAAAAAATATTTTTTTCAGAAGGTTGTTGTGTTTGGCTGCACAAACTGCTTCTTGATATTCCATTCATTCTTCCTTGGTGTGAATGGAGTGCTATATATTTTCGCTGTTATAGTTAACTCTTTCTCTTGGACCTTACGGATATCTTGGAAGTTGTAACGCTGCATACCTTCACTCCTTCCTCTCCCCTCCTGCAGGGATTGTGCTGTCACTCACCACCGCAGCCAGCTCCTTCCACACTGCCCAGCGTTCCTGCTCACCCCCATGTCTGCCTCTCAGAGCCCTGTGCGCGCCGCTCAGGGCCTCCAGAAGTGCTCCTATGGTGCACTCGCACACCACAGCTCTTCCCTTAACCCCTTAACGACCTTTGACGTACTGAGTACGTCATGGTGACATGGTGCTAAACGACCCATGACGTACTCAGTACGTCATGGCGAAATCGCGGTCCCGGAGCCCCGGGGAGTGAAAGTTGTTTTATTAAACGGTAGATTCAGGAAGGAGGGGACCTCTGCCTGACCTCAGGAGGGGTGGTGCCTCCTCCTCGAACCTACAGAGGCTGTGATTGGCTGACGAACGCTGCTCAGCCAATTACAGCCACTGTAATGTTCCAGCCATTGAAAATGGCTGGAACATTGAAATCCAGCCCTGATCAGTGCTGCTGTAGCACTGGCCATTGGCTGGAGCTGGGTGATCGATGCTTCACCCGCCCCCAGCTCTGATTGGAGAGACCGGTCTTGTGACCGCTCTCTCCAATCAATGTGGATCTGCGGCCTGTGACCGTCCCTGGAAGCCGAGGAGAGCGGTAAGTTGCTGTCCCCGCCGCCCGCGTCCCCGATCGCCCCGCCGCTGCTCCCGATCCACCGCTGTCCCCGCCGCTGTGTCCGATCGCCCCACCGCTGCTCCCGCTCCACCGCTGTCCCCGGCGCCATGCTCCCGCTCCACCGCTGTCCCCGGCGCCATGCTCCCGCTCCACCGCTGTCCCCGCCGCTGCTCCCGATGCACCGCTGTCCCCGCCGCTGTCTCCGATCGCCCCGCCGCTGCACACGCTCCACCGCTGTCCCCCGCCGCTGCTCCCGATGCACCGCTGTCCCCGCCGCTGTCTCCGATCGCCCCGCCGCTGCACGCGCTCCACCGCTGTCCCCGCCGCTGCTCCCGATGCACCGCTGTCCCCGCCGCTGTCTCCGATCGCCCCGCCACTGCACGCGCTCCACCGCTGTCCCCGCCGCTGCTCCCGATGCACCGCTGTCCCCACCGCTGTCTCCGATCGCCCCGCCGCTGCACGCGCTCCACCGCTGTCCCCGCCGCTGCTCCCGATGCACCGCTGTCCCCGCCGCTGTCTCCGATCGCCCCGCCGCTGCTCCCGCTCCACCGCTGTCCCCGCCGCTGCTCCCGATGCACCGCTGTCCCCGCCGCTGTCTCCGATCGCCCCGCCGCTGCTCCCGATCCACCGCTGTCCCCGCCGCCATGCTCCCGGTCCACCGCTGTCCCCGCCGCCGCTCCCGATCCACCGCTGTCCCCGCCGCCATGCTCCCGATCCACCGCTGTCCCCGGCGCCATGCTCCCGATCCACCGCTGTCCCCGCCGCCGCTCCCGATCCACCGCTGTCCCCGCCGCCGCTCCCGATCCACCGCTGTCCCCGCCGCCGCTCCCGATCCACCGCTGTCCCCGGCGCCATGCTCCCGATCCACCGCTGTCCCCGCCGCCGCTCCCGATCCACCGCTGTCCCCGCCGCCATGCTCGCCACTGTCCTCGCCGCCATCGCACCCACCTTTTTCAGCCGCTGCTGCCCCCGAATCGGCCCCCACTGTTCCCGATCGGCGGCGGCCGCCGCCTCCTTCATCGGCTGCCCCTTCTCCATCGCCACACCTCCTATCGCTCCATGTGCTGCAAGCCACCCTCCCCCCACGTGGGGGGAGGGTGGCTTGCAGCACATGTGGGGGGAGGGTGGCTGGCTTGCAGCACATGTGGGGGGAGGGTGGCTTGCAGCACATGTGGGGGGAGGGTGGCTGGCTTGCAGCACATGTGGGGGGAGGGTGGCTGGCTTGCAGCACATGTGCTGCAAGCCACCCTCCCCCCACATGTGCTGCAAGCCACCCTCCCCCCACATGTGCTGCAAGCCACCCTCCCCCCACATGTGCTGCAAGCCACCCTCCCCCCACATGTGCTGCAAGCCACCCTCCCCCTACATGTGCTGCAAGCCACCCTCCCCCTACATGTGCTGCAAGCCACCCTCCCCCCACATGTGCTGCAAGCCACCCTCCCCCCACATGTGCTGCAAGCCACCCTCCCCCCACATGTGCTGCAAGCCACCCTCCCCCTACATGTGCTGCAAGCCACCCTCCCCCCGGGGCCCCCCCTCCTCCATGTGCCATCTCTCTCTCCCATCAGACTCTGCCCCCCTCCCCGATCTGCTGCCTGCTCTCTCCCATTTTCCATCTACTGCCCCCTCTCACCCTCCTCGATCTGTTGCCTCCTTCATCTGCTGCCTCTTCTGTCTGCTGTGATCCTGCTGCCTAGATCCATCCTGTAAGGTAGGTATCCCCATCTCACCTCCCCCCCCCCATCCTCTGCCGCTCCTCCATCCGCTGCGCCATTTCCCATCCATCCGCTGCGCCATTTCCCATCCATCCGCTGCGCCATTTCCCATCATCCATCCGCTGCGCCCTTTCCCATCCTCTGCCGCTCCTCCACCCGCTGCACCCTTTCCCATCTTCCATCCGCTGCGCCCTTTCTCATCTGCCACCCCGCCCTCTCGCATCGTATTATCCAGCACAGTTGCTCGCTTCCAGACTGCAGTGGATGATGCAATGCGAGACTCGTGCATTGCTCTCACGTTTGGCACTGGTCTTAGTGGCAGGCGCTCCTTTTTTTTTTTTTTTTACTGATGTCTGTATTTTTTATTTCGCCAAACTAATTTTTTTTGTATGGGGGGGGGTCTAGTTTCCAAAATGGGATCACATGTGGGGGAGCTCCATTGTTTAGGCACCTCAGGGGGTCTCCAAATGAAACATGGCGTCTGCTAATAATTCCAATCAATTTTACTGTGAAATGGCTTTCCTTCTCTTCTGAGCCCCGCCGTACGCCCAAACAATTGATTTCCACCACATATGAGGTATCGTCGTACTCAGGAGAAATTGCACAATACATTTTATGGTGCATTTTTTCCTGATACCCTTGTGGAAAAAAAAGCTACCTGTTTGAAAAAACAATTTTGTGGTAAAAAAAAAGAATAAAATATTTTCACGGCTGAACATTACAAACGTTTGTGAAGCCTCCAGGGGTTCAAAGTGCTCACTAAACAGCTAGATAAATTCCATGAGGGGTCTAGTTTCCAAAATGGGGTCAATTGTGGGGGAGCTCCATTGTTTAGGCACTTCAGGGGGGTCTCCAAACGCAACATGGCGTCCGCTAATAATTCCAACCAATTTTGCTGTGAAATGGCGCTCCTTGCCTTCCGAGTCCTGCCGTGCGCCCAAACATTTGATTTCCACCACATATGAGGTATCTGCGTACTCAGGAGAAAATGCACAATATATTTTATGGTGCATTTTTTCCTGATACCCTTGTGATAAAAAAGCTACCTGGTTGAAGCAACAGTTTTGTGGTAAAAAAATTTTTTTTTCTTTTCACGGCTCAACGTTATAAACTTCTGTGAAGCCCCCAGGGGTTCAAAGTGCACATCAAACATCTAGAAAAAATATTTGAGGGCTCTAGTTTCCAAAATGGGGTCACTTATGGGGGAGCTCCATTTTTTAGGCACCTCGGGGAGTCTTCAAACCCGACATGGCGTCCGCTAATGAGTGCAGCTAATTTTGGACTCAAAAATTCAAATGGCGCTCCTTGCCTTCCGAGCACTGCCGTGTGTCCAAACATTTGATTACCACCACATATGGGGTATCTGCGTACTCAGGAGAAAATGCACAATACATTTTATGGTGCATTTTTTCCTGATACCCTTGTGATAAAAAAAGCTACCTGGTTGAAGCAACCGTTTTGTGGTAAAAAAAAAATTTTTTCTTTTCACGGCTCAACGTTATAAACTTCTGTGAAGCCCCCAGGGGTTCAAAGTGCACATCAAACATCTAGAAAAAATATTTGAGGGCTCTAGTTTCCAAAATGGGGTCACTTATGGGGGAGCTCCATTGTTTAGGCACCTCAGGGGGTCTTCAAACCCGACATGGCGTCCGCTAATGAGTGCAGCTAATTTTGCACTCAAAAATTCAAATGGCGCTCCTTGCCTTCCGAGTCCTGCTGTGTGCCCAGAAGCAGAAACCTGTGGAAAGAAAAAGCGCATAGGGTCTTACCCTGACAAACAGGGGGTGTATTAAAGAGTAATCCTACTCACCAATTAGAGTTGTGAAAGGCACAACTCCTGTAATCGCATATGTGGATCAACGGCAGCAGTAACCCGACTGGCAGATAACAGAGAGAAATAGCGGAGATGGGTTTTAAATAACCGCGCCAGAGATCCCAGATGTAAGCTTGATCAATGTACACTTTATTTCGGCATAGGTCTACGCGTTTCAGGGGTCTCAGCCCCCTTCCTCAGGACCAGCAAGCACAAGATACATCAAATCTGCAGAGTCACATACATACAGACAGTATATACCCAGTGGAACATCAAAGCACCGCCCTCAAAAAGAAAAAATCGGCGGGAAAAACATTTTTTTCTCTTTCAATCCCTGCAAGGAGTGACGTGGTCCGGTGGAAAAACCAAAGAAAAGGAACTGTATCGACAGCAACAGTCTCTTTGTTAATAAAATGACCAATGTAACTCAAAACAATTGAAAACAATTAAAATAAAACAAAAAAAAGTGTTATTGATGAATAAAAAATTGTATAACCATACATATATATGTGTTTATTGTGTCCCAGACCATATTTAGAATTCACATTGCAGTAAGAGGGTATAGAACCCACACCCAATCATAGGCCATCAAACTTCATGATGACCAAGAAATGTGAAGCAGTTAGTCCACACAACCAGACCGATGTGCGGTACAAGTTCATAATCTAAAGAAAGTGAGAAAACCATAGAAAAAGGAAATTTACTAAAAATTGTGAAAAATTAGAAAAAACTATTCCAATATTGAATATGGAATAGATGTTGGTGTCATGAAAAAACAACATATATATCCTATGAAGTGATTTAATAGTGAGCGCAAAGATAAGCGCAACACATGAAAAAGCATATATGCATATACGTACCCTACAAAATATCTGTTAAAAAACTATAAGTGTAGTAAACCCATATATAAAGGGGTTCAAAATAAACAAAAATATAACGGCCAAAAATATTGAGCCGAAGAAAATGTATATCTCAGTGTGAAGAAGTAATGTTATTACTATTAGAAATGTGTGGTGAATATGATAAGACCATAAGAGGAATCGGGTACACGAAAAAGGCAGGGGTGATTAGAGTTCAGGGGCGTGGGAAAAAAACCAGGTGCGCATGCGTATAATCACGGGCAAGATAGGGGTGAAGAGAGTTCAGAGGCGTGGGAAAAACAGAAGTACGCATGCGTTCGATCAAAGGCAAGGAGCCGGTGCAATAATGAACCAATAAACTAGAACAAGGGTGAGCAAAGTTCAACCCGAAAAGAGAAAATAAGAAGAAATGAATTTAGAAAGAACAGGAACCTTAAATAAAGGAAAAAAAGTATTAAGATACAGTGCAAACTCCACATATATATCTATATATGACGGACCTAATAACAAGTCCAGTATAAATAAATTTACTGAATAATCGGCAGGGAGTCTGCCAGAAGGAATCACTATCCATCTGGATAACAATACTAGACTCTGACCAAGATAAAAGCCAATTTAAGATATATAGATAAAACAATTATAAGGCAACACCTATCATAATTTAAATTATCCATCTGGGCAGCAAAACAGTCTCTTACATGCCATTAAAATATTATTATAAAAATTGCAATAAAAATAATTGAATATATAGATAAAATAGTAAGTTACCCCATAGGCAATGAAAAAAGATAATAACATAGCATGGATGGTATACAAGTAAATATAAAAATATATATATATATATATAAATATAAATAAATATAATATAATAATATTTTAATGGCATGTAAGAGACTGTTTTGCTGCCCAGATGGATAATTTAAATTATGATAGGTGTTGCCTTATAATTGTTTTATCTATATATCTTAAATTGGCTTTTATCTTGTTTTATTTTAATTGTTTTCAATTGTTTTGAGTTACATTGGTCATTTTATTAACAAAGAGACTGTTGCTGTCGATACAGTTCCTTTTCTTTGGTTTTTCCACCGGACCACGTCACTCCTTGCAGGGATTGAAAGAGAAAAAAATGTTTTTCCCGCCGATTTTTTCTTTTTGAGGGCGGTGCTTTGATGTTCCACTGGGTATATACTGTCTGTATGTATGTGACTCTGCAGATTTGATGTATCTTGTGCTTGCTGGTCCTGAGGAAGGGGGCTGAGACCCCTGAAACGCGTAGACCTATGCCGAAATAAAGTGTACATTGATCAAGCTTACATCTGGGATCTCTGGCGCGGTTATTTAAAACCCATCTCCGCTATTTCTCTCTGTTATCTGCTGTGTGCCCAAACATTTGATTACCACCACATATGGGGTATCTGCGTACTCAGGAGAAAATGCACAATACATTTTATGATGCAATTTTCCTGATACCCTTGTGAAAATACTAATTTTTATGGCTAAAGTAACATTTTTGTGTTAAAAAAGTAAAATTTTCATTTTTTTGTCTACATTGCTTTGGTTGCTGTGAAGCTCCTAAAGGGTTAATAAACTTCTTGGATGTGGTTTTGAGCAGAGTGAGGGGTGCAGATTTTAGAATTGGGTCACTTTTGGGTATTTTCTGTCGCCTAGGTTTCTTAAATCACTCCAAATGTGATGTGGTACCTAAAAAATTTTTTTTTGTAAATTTTGTTGGAAAAATGAGAAATTGGTGATGAACTTTGAACCCTTCTAACTTCCTAACGGAAATTTTTTTTTTTCAAAAATTGCGCTGGTGTAAAGTAGACATGTGGGAAATGTTATTTAGTAACTTTTTTGTGTGACATATCTCTCAGATTTATGGGCATAAAATTTCAAATTTTGAAAATTGCAAAATTTTCAAAATTTTCGCCAAATTTCCGAAATTTTCACAAATAAACGCAAAACATATCGGCCTAAATTTACCACTGACATGAAGTACAATATGTCACGAAAAAACTATCTCAGAATCGCCAGGATCCGTTGAAGTGTTCCAGAGTTATAACCTGTCAAAGTGACACTGGTCAAAATTGCAAAAAATGGCCGGGTCTTTAAGGTGAAAACAGGCTGGGGGCTGAAGGGGTTAAAGGGCCAGCATGCCACTCCTAGGACGTGCCTCTCAGCCTATTACTGAGGGCCACTGGGTACTTAAAGCACACTCCCACTAGTGGAAATACTTGATCAACACCCTAGTTTAACTAGTTTGTGTCTAGTGCTCTAGCAAGCTAGTTGTTAGGTCCCATTTTCCGGTCTGTTCTTTCCAGCTTGTACCTGTCCACCCAGTTCTGTTAGTACCTGCTTCCTGTCGGTCCTTCCCTGTTGGTCCAGAGACTGTGTCTGTCCATCCCGGCCGTACCTCCAGCCTCAGCTACACTGGTCACCCTTGCTGTACCAGAGACTGAGCTTGTCCATCCTGGCCGTGCCTCCTGCCTCAGCTACCCTGGTTACCCTTGCTATACCAGAGTCTGTGTCTGTCCATTCCAAACATGCCTCCAGCCTCAGCTACCCCGGTCACCCTTGCTATACCAGAGAATGTGCCAGTCCATCCCGGCCATGCCTCCAGCCTCAGCTACTCCAGTCACCCTTGCTGTACCAAAGACTGTGCCTGTCTGTCCTTGCCGTGCCATCTGCCACAAACATTCCGGTGGTCCCAGCCTTGCTAGAAACTCTGCCTGTCCATCCTGGCTATGCTGTCTGCTTCAAGCTATCCTGGCGGTCCCTATCTACACAAGAGACTCAGTCCTCTCTGCCTCTGTGTCCGCTCCTGCCCTGGGGGCTGGCTGCCACAGTCCCAAACTTTACCCCATGAAAGGGTAGGCCCAAGGTCTCCCTGTGGTCCAATGGATCCGCCAGGAAGCGTTAAAACAGCAGTTAAGCTGCAAATCCTTATCCCCACTCCCTGTGTCTATATATACCTACATTTTCCCTTGGCTTGATGCTGTTGATAGAATTTATTCATATATTGTCCAGATTGCAAGCAATAGACTTGAAATCTCCTGTGAAACACATTGAAACACATTATTGTATGTTGCTGTTATTCTCCCAAAGTCATCTTGCAGATAAGTTATCTGTTTGCATTCCCCACTTTGTTTTCCCTGTGTGCTCTTTAGGTCTTAAAGGGAAGGTGTCGTCAAAAAAAAAAAATTCAATAACTGAAAAAATTTAAAGTATTAATGTGTTAATGTTTAGTTTAAATATTATTTGTTTTTAATTGAGCAAAATATAAAACTTTTTTAATATTTTCCACTGTTAAACACTAGGGGGAGCAGCTGCTCAAATCCTACGGAAATCCTACTGTAGAAATAGCCTGGATTACAGCTGCAGTAAAGTGGGCAGAATCTGCTCTCCTATGTGGGATGTCACCTCCCCCTCCCAATCTGGGTGTTTACAAAAGATAAGGGAAGATGAAATGTAGGGACACAGTGCAGAGCCATTTTGTTGGTGACCACAAATGTCTAAAGTGTCACCAAGGACAGCTGGAGTATCACACAGGATAGGATTAGATGCACGCCTCAGCAGACAGTATCACAAAGGATAGCATTAGATACACAGCTCAGTAGACAGTATCACACAGGAGAGGATTAGATATAGGGCTCAGCAGACAGTATCACACAGGATTGGATTAGATACACGGCTCAGCAGACAGTATCACACAGGATAGGATTAGATACACGGCTTAGCAGACAGTATCACACAGGATAGCATTAGATACACGGCTCAGCAGACAGTATCACACAGGAGAGGATTAGATACAAGGCGCAGCAGACAGTATCACACAGGATAGTATTAGATACACAGCTCAGCAAAAAGTATCACACAGAAGAGGATTAGATACATAGCTCAGCAGACAGTATCACACAGGATAGGATTAGATACACGGCTCAGCAGACAGTATCACACAGGATAGGATTAGATACACGGCTCAGCAGACAGTATCACACAGGATAGGATTAGATACACGGCTCAGCAGAGAGTATCACACAGGAGAGTATTAGATACACGGCTCAGCAGACAGTATCACACAGGATAGGATTAGATACACGGCTCAGCAGACAGTATCTGTCGGGGCGGGGGCCAGCTTCCCCGTCGCGGGGGCTGCTCGGGGAGATCGCGCTCGGATCCGGTGCCTACTCCTCGGTGGCTCGAGTGGGCCGGACCCGGGGCTCGAGCAGCGCTCCTCGCCCACGAGTGAAAAGGGGAATTGGATTTTTTTGGGATATATAGAGTTCGTGACGCCACCCATGGGTTGTGGTGATGGTGGGCACCACGGCTGCTGGTGACGGAGTTCCTGGGAGCGATGGTGGGGAGCAGCTAGGTGTTGATCCCTCCGTGGGTAGGGGCTGTTGGTCCCGGGGCCCAGTAGGAGGGAGGGTTCCGTAGGATGGATTTGCAGGGTGCAGTGTTGCGGTGCAGCGCAGCGCGGTGCCGGATGGCACAGGTGTACTTACTCAGACACAGATGGACAGAGTCTCTGGTAAACCAAACAGCTGGATGGACGGGGCCCGCAGCCGGCTGCAGTGTTCTCCCTGGATGGGTTGATGGCGGCTGTCGTTTCCCTGCACCTGTGTTTTGTATCTTGACTCCAAAGCCTGGGCACTGGTAGTCCGCTCTCTGGTGTATACGTGTCGGAGGAGCCCGTGTGCCCGCAGACGCTGGCCCTATGGATCTCTGGCCCTTGGCGGTGGCGCTTATCCGGAACGGTTGGGCTGTTGCCTTCAATCGGGACTTGGGTGGGAATGAACCCCTGAGGTCCAGACCGCAATCAGTAAATTTGACTAAAGGACGGCTTCAAGCCTAGTGGGGGTCTGTGTACCCTGCCTGGTACTTGGCTCCAATCGGCTCCCCGGTTCGGTACCGGCGGGCCACCGCCCGACCCCGGTCCTACGGTTCCGCTGACCGTCACCAACTCCTGCAGACGGCCACCACCATCTGCCTACCTTGCTGGAAGTGCCTGGGCTCCAACCCAGGCACCAACAGTTTCACTCCTCACTCTCTACCGACCACAACTGGACTGACTACTGTGTTTTCCCGCCTCCAGGCCTGTGAACTCCTCGGTGGGTGGGGTCAACCGCCTGGCTCCGCCCCACCTGGAGTGGACATCAACCCTGGAGGGTGGCAACAAGGATTTAATGTGTGACTGGTGTCACCTGTCCAGGGAAGGGGGGTGTATGGTGTGTCTGTGACTACCTGGCTAGGCCAGGGCGTCACATATCACACAGGATTGGATTAGATACATGGCTCAGCAGACAGTATTACACAAGATAGGATTAGATACACAGCTGTGCAGACAGTATCACACAGGATAGAAATAGATGCACAGCCCTGCATACAGTATCACCGGTTCACGCACAGGCCGACAGGTGGGGGGGGGTTAGCGGGGGGTGTTTTTGAAGACAGTAGCAGCGGCGGTACTCACATGCAGAGGCACACAAACACACACAGCAGCAGCGGGCAGAGCGGGGGCTGGGTAGAGCGGAGGGAGGGAGTGTCATTGAAGACGGTAACGGCGGGGGGACGGGCGGCGGCGGCAGCAGCAGTAGCGGGAGTTGGGTAGAGCGGAGGGAGGGGGTGTCATTGGAGACGGTAATGGTGGGGGTAGGGGAGGGTAGGCGGCCTGTACTCACATATCCTGGCGGTTGACAGGGGAAAAGTGGAGCAAACAGCATAGCTGTGAGCTCCACAATGATGGCGCCAATCTCCTCCCTCTCTATACACAGGGGTTGCCATAAAAGGAGTGAGTTACTGTCGTTACACACACAGCAAATCCAGCATGGCAGCCCCCAGTGCCTTCAGTAAACTTAGAATTAAATAAAAACTAAATAAGCGGTGATTTTAATTTTGTATTAAAAATACTTGATTTCATAATCACTATTTTTAATACAAAAATAAAAAACCGCGACACCTTCCCTTTAATGGGGTTGCCTAGTGCTTATCCAGTCCAGTCACTACCTAGGTCCTATTTCAGGGTCAGCCAGTAGTTTGCAGTAATGGGGTCTTTGGTGAAAACAAGTTATCACCGATCCACAGGGTAGGTTGGTGATAACTTATTGATTGGTAGAACCAGACCAGTGGAAAACGCACCGATCGGAAGATTGGGGAACTTTTTGCAGCAGCAGATGAGATGTGTGACCGCAGCTCCATTCATCCTCTGTGGAGAAGTCAGATAAAAACAAGCGCAGCGCTCGCAGCCACTGAGGGAATGAATGGATCAGGGGTCGAATCGGACACGAGCTCCAGTGTAATGGGGGACAAAAGTTGCACGATCGGTGCAGGTCCCAGCAATCGGTCCACACAAATGAATAAGTTATCACTTATCCTTAGGCGACGGTCACACGTTCAGTATTTGGTCAGTGTCTTACATCAGTATTTGTAGCCAAATCCAGGAGTGGGTGATAAATGCAGAAGTGGTGCCCGTGTTTCTATTACACTTTTTCTCTGATTTTACTGCTCCTGGTTTTGGCTTCAAATACTGAGGTAAAAAACTCACTGAAAACTCACTGTGTGCACGTGGCCTTAGTAAAGGTGATTACTTGTTTTTACTGGAGAAGCTCTGTAAGTGCATATTTACTGCAGTGTAATAGTCACAGGACAGGGAGGGGGTTAAATGTTTAAGTATTTAATTTCTACTGGAAATAATCTCCCCCTTATAGAGAGAAAATGTGACCTCCATACACAACACAATCCACTATACCAAAATCAATAATACTATATACAAGGGGGAAATACCACCACACCGTGACCAGACCACATATTACCACCAAACAGTGACCAAATACAGCCACATACAAGGGAGAAATACCACCACACCGTGACCACACCACAAAGTGACTGAATAATACCACATACAAGGGAGAAATACCGCGACACTATGACCAGATAACATACTACCAATACATAGTGGTCAAAAGCAACCACATACCAGAGAGTAATACCACCACATCATAATTAGACCACACAGTAACTGAATATTACCACATACAAGGGAGAAATACCGCAACACTATAACCACATCACATAATGACCAAATAATACCACACATGAGACAAATATCAGTACAACATGACCAGACGACATATTACTACCACACAAGGACATATAATACTATAATAATGATCATGAATAAAAACTACAATGCTAATAACACTAATGATATCATCAGTGCCATAATGCACATGAGCTCTGTATATAGTGTATAGGTAATACAGTGCTCACCAGTGACATTATACACAGGAGCTCTGTATACAGTGTACAGTATAGTGTGTGTGTTCATGTAACACACTGACTTACCAGTGACGTCTCTAGCTGACGTTATTCATCTTCGCTTTTTCTCTTCATCCGGCACTGACCGTCATCACTTCTTCATGCCATGACGCGACTCTACAGAAAATAAGTCACCTATAGCCGATCACTCCCAGAGCACATTCCTCATTAATTCCCCAATTTCTACACCACGTCAGACTCTTGTTCCCACATTGGAGACAGTATCCTCAAAATTAACTTATATTTCATCAGTAATAATGTCCCCTAATTTGCCCCTACAGTAATTATGCCCCAAGTGCCACCATAAACTAATAATGTATGTCCCCCATTCTGGCCCCATATAGTAATTATGTCCCTCATCCTGGCCCCTTTTATTTAATAATGTCTGGGGAAACAAGTGGAATGAGAAGGGGTTCTTAACTGCTTCCTGTACAAAATATCCCCACACACTGCTCCTCTCTAAAATTGCCGCACAAAGTGCCCCTTTCCAAAATATCCCCCAAAAATTTGCCATTTCAATAATATCTCCCCAAACTACATCCCTGTATAAATTCCCCCCCTCCTCATTATACTATGCTTCCTTCCACAATCTTTGTTGCCTCATAATGTCCCCCATTGCCCTATGATGTCCCAATTTGCTTCATAATGGCCCCCATTACCCTATAATGTCCCCCACTGCCTTATAATGTCCTTCCACTGCCCTATAATGTCCTCCACTGCCTTATAATGTCCCCCACTGCCTTATAACGTCCCCCACTGCCTTATAACGTCCCCCACTGCCCTATAATGTCCCCTACTGCCCTATAATGTCCCCCACTGCCCTATTATGTTCCCCACTGCCCTATTATGTTCCCCACTGCCCTATTATGTTCCCCACTGCTCTATAGTGTCCCTCATTGCCCTATTATGTCCCCCACTGCCTTATAGTGTCCCCCACTGCCCTATAATGTCCCTCACTGTTCTATAATGTCCCCCACTGCTCTATAATGTCCCCCACTGCCCTATAATGTCCCCCACTGCCTTACAGTGTCCTCCACTGCTCTATAATGTCCCCCACTGCCCTATAGTGTCCCCCACTGCCCTTATTATGTCCCCCACTGCCTTATAGTGTCCCCCACTGCTCTATAATGTTTCCCACTGCCCTATAATGTTTCCCACTGCCCTATAGTGTCCCCAGTGCCCTATTGTGTTCCCCACTGCCCTATTATGTTCCCCACTGCCCTAGTATGTTCCCACTGCATTATAATGTCCCCTCTGCACTAAAATGTCCCCCACTGCCCTATTATGTTCCCCACTGCCCTATTATGTCCCCAACTGACCCATAATATGCTCCATAAAGTTCCCCACTGCTTCTTAATGCCCCTTGTAAAATAACACTGCTCCTCCCCCACCCGCAGCCCCTCATATAAAAGTACATCCTCTGGAGCGCTTACCTGTGCCTGCGCATCCTCCTCTTCATTCCTGCAGCTGCGGCCCCGGTGATGATGATGTCGGTGCAGGACTGAGACGCGCTCCTCTGCAGCCCCGGCGATGACGGTACATCGCGGTGCCAGGCTGAGCAGCGCTGCTCTGCCCCCTATCACCGGCCGCACTGTACAAATGTATGGCTGCTTTCACACTACTTTTTTTTAGCATGCGTCATGAACGTTTTTTTGCTGCAAAAGCGTATCCTGTTTTTGCAAAGAAAAATGCATGCAAACGCATGTGTTATTTTGCAGGGCTGCCTGCTGCAGGGCTGCCTGCTCCCGGCACACGTAACCAAGGTAGACATCGGGTAACTAAGCCCACGGTTACCCGATATTTACCTTGGTTACGAGCGTCCTCTCCTCTCAGGCGGGGGAGAGAGGAGAGAGAGGGAGGGGGAGAGAGGGAGGGGGAGAGAGAGACTGATCATGCAAGGCTGATTTCTGGGCATGCTCAGTAGAGCAAGCAGGATCCTGTCTATCAGCATACCAGCGTTCACATGCTTGCATGTTTGCATGCTGTTTAGTCAGGATCCAGCAATTTGCAGTATTTGGACGCAGCTCAAAAACGCTACAAGTAGCGTTTTTGAAAAGAGTTAAAAAACTGCAACTCCCTGGATCCTTACTATAACGCACGCAAACGCAGGTGAACGCATGTTGACGCGAGTCCATTGCAAATGCATTGAAATGAAAACGCATTTGCACTGGATCCATTTTTGCGTTAAAAAAATGTTCATGACGCATGTTAAAAAAAATTAGTGTGAAAGCAGCCTAGGGCTAAGTTCACACACTGCGTCTTTTTGACGCTGCGTTTTTTGCAGCAAAAAACGCACAAACACGCACCCGCGGCAAACAAACGCCGCAAAAACGCATGCGTTTTTACCACGTTTTGGTGCGTTTTTTGCTGCGTTTTTGCTCACTGCATTTTTATGCGTTTTTTATCAGTGAACATTGCCATTAAAGATTGTTGGAACAAAAAAAAAAGAAAAAAGGTCGGATGTCATTTCCTTCTTCAATATGTTCTTCATTCTCCACTAGTGTATGCAGGAGAGCAGACAGCTGCAGAACTACAAGGCTCAGCATGCTCCATCCAGAACTGTATGCTGGAGGGAGAGTCAGGGGGAGCAGACCTACAAGGCTCAGCATACTCCATCCACTAGTGGATGCAGGAGAGCAGACAGCAGCTGCAGAACTACAAGGCTTAGCATCCACCTTCCAGGACTGTATGCAGGATTTCTTTGCCCCCCCCCCAAAAAAAATGACGTGGGCTTCGCCATATTTTTGTATGCTAGCCAGGTACAGCAGGCAAGTACGGGCTGCCTCCAACCCCCAGCTGCCTATTTGTACCCGGCTGGGAACCAAAAATATAGGTAAGCCCTTTTTTTAAATTATTTCATGAATTTCAGGAAATAATTAAAAAAAAAAAAAAAGAAGTAGGCTTCGCCCAATTTTTGTGTCCAGCCAGGTACAACTAGGCAGCTGGGGATTGGAATCCGCAATGCAGGGTGCCCAAGCTTTCTGGGCACCCTGCAGCAGTCCGCAGCCACCCCAGAAAATGGCGCTTTCATAGAAGCGCCATCTTCTGGCGCTGTATCCAACTCTTCCAGCTGCCCTGATGCCGGGTGGCTCGCTGGGTAATAATGGGGTTAGGGCTAGCTGTGTATTATCAGCTGGCCCTAAGCCCGAAATTCATGGTGTCACGCCAATATTAGACATGGCCACCATGAATTTCTAGTAAAGATAAAAAAAAAACACAACACACAGAAAAATATTTTTATTAGAAATAAAACACAACACAATTAGTGACTCCATCTTTATTGAAATAAAGAACCCCCCTCCGCAGTAATCCTGGGTCAAGGGTCCCGCGCCGTCCAATCCGGATCCAATATCATCTGATCGGTTTGCTGGTTTGCTGGAAGGCAAAGCGATCAGATGATGTGTCAGGTTCAAGGCCTGAATCAGATTACACAGCAGCTGATTGTATAAAAGTCGTTTATACAATCAGCTGATGCATCAGTGCAAAAAAAATGAAACAAACTACACACTTCTGTGCAGCGTCGGACTGGCTACCGGAGGAAACTCCAGTAATACCAGGCCTGGACTCTCACCTGAGCTCCGGCGTGCAGCCTGGACTTTACAGCGAGCGCCGAGTGATTGATTCCCCAGCACTTGCGGTTCAGTTCATGACAGCTGCAGACATCCCGGGCTAATCTCCGGTGCTCTCACCTGAACTCCGGAGATCACCCCGGCCTGTCTGCAGCTGTCATGAACTGACTGCAAGCGCCAGGGAATCAGTCACTCGGCGCTCGCTCGCTGTACAGTCTAGACTGATGCATAGGTGCAGAAAAAAATAAATACATAACTACACACGTCCGTGCAGACTCCCGTCCGACCGCTACAGGAGCTGCCGGTAATCAGCTGATGAAGCCTCCTGACGGCATCAGCTGATAGCCGGCCGGGCGGTAAAATCCGGCGTCACCGCGAGACTAACGATCAGCTGATGCGTCAGGTGACCGCATCAGGTGATCACCGCCAGGACCTGCAGCTATCGTACGTGCCTGGGAGCTGGCACACAGCCGGAGCGGGGGTGGCGGGACCGGGAGAGGAGCTGGGAGGGACATGGCACTGGGAGTCTGCAGACAGGTGAGTATTAGATTTTTCTACTGTTCACTTTTGATTTAGCATCCGCTTCCACCTCCTGCACGGGAGAGGACATGGCACCGGGCGGGAAATGGAAGCAGCGGTGGCGGTACCGGGAGGATTCACGCTTCTGTGTTTACTCACAGAAGGAATCCTCTTCCTGTACATGTCACTTTACTACCCACCCCTTGCGTTTATAGCTGCGTTTTTAGTCATAAAAACGCACTAAAACGCAGCTATATATTTGCAATTTGCGGTTTTCATTGCGTTTTTGAACATCTCATTGAACTCAATGGGTAGAAAACGCAGTGAAAAACGCAAAAATAATTGACATGCTGCGTTTTTGTGGGCACCACAAAAACGCAGCTAAAAAAACCGCTGTGTGCAGACAGCAAAAATGAAAACTCATAAACTTTGCTGGGAAGCAAATTCATGCAGTTTTCTGAGCAAAAACGCACCCGAAAAACACGCAAAAACGCCGCGAAAAACACACTGTGTGAACTTACCCTATGCGCACCTGAAAGACACGCATACATCTGAATACCGGCGCGGTCGGTGCAGGCCTGGGGACTCCCGCAGTGCAGCTCTAGGACATTTGGTGAGTCACATGACACATGTGTTGTCACTAAAGGTCCTGCAACTGCGAAAACTTCAGTGATTGTACAGAACTTGTACGATCACTGAAGTTTACGATTGAAAGGCTGGGTGCCGGGGCCCACTCAGGCCTGTGATGCCCTGTGGCCTGGGAGCTGCCTGAGGGCACCATACTGAGGGGGCAGCTGCACTACAGGCCCCCAGCAGCAGGACAGATAGGATGGTGGATCCGGCTGGAGCACTGTCTGGCAGGTGACTGGTAAGGTAAAGAGCCCCCACCTGCTTGCTCCCTTGGGCCTCCGGGGCCCCTGTTCATTCCCCTGGGCCCCTGCTTGCTCCCCTGGGCCCCCCCCCCGGGGCCCCTGTTCACTCCCCTGGGCCCCCGCTCGCTCCCCTGGACCCCCGCCTTCATTACTCACTTGCTGCTGCTCCTGCAGTCTGGCCTGGGGCGATGCCGGGTCCGTCCTCTGTAGCGCGATGCTGGCAGCACCTGCACAGGAAGGAAGCAGTCATCACTCTGAGACTGCCTCCTCCTGCAGTGTCGCTGGCTGCGCAGATACGTCAGAGCCGTGCGGCACTGACAGTGACAGCAGGCAGAGCAGGGAGATCGCTCTCCCTGCTTGCCGCTGCAGAGGGAATGGGATTGTCACTAATCATATCGGCAATGTGCCGATATGATTAGTGAAATTACCGGCCGGAGGGGCCTCTCTCACATATCCATAGGGGCCCAGGGGGCGTAGGGAGGCGTGGCTATCAATAGCAGGGGCCCACCGGGGGTTCTCCCGACCTCCTGGTGGGCCAGTCCGCCCAAGCGTAAAAGCTTGGGTTGCGTATTCCTACAGCAATCATGTCAGTGAGGCCTCCTTGAACTATCTAGTCCACGTCATATATGGACAACAGCCCAATATTCCTTTCCCTGTGGCCACCATCTCTGGCATTCCTGCAGTCGATGCTGTTACCAGAAGTTTCTCCAAAATCTGGGAAGATACCAAAGCCACTCTGGAGAGATTATCAGAACGGATGAAAAAGCAAGCACAAAAGAGACACCTGGATCTGCTCTTGTTCCAGCCTGGAGACAAGGTGTGGTTCTCTTCCAGATATCTCTGTCTCATGATGCCATCAAAAAAGCTGAGTCCCACGCTTTATTGGCCCCTTTGAGGTCCTCCAGCAGGATCCTACAAGCTTAAGCTTCTGGCCTCTTTATGTATCCCCACCAGTTCCTTCCATGTGTTTCTCATCAAGGTTACCCCCACCAGTCAGGATGGCTTGAAGGTAAAAAGCATCCTGGCCATGAAGAAAGGGAGAGGTAAAACCCTTTTTCTAGTGGATTGGAAGGATTTTGTTCCTAAGGAGAGGTCAAGGGAGCCAAAGGAAAACATTAATGCCTCTATTCTCCTGAAGAGATTCCTTTTGGGCATGGAAAAAACGGAGCGTAAGGGGGGTACTGTAGCACATGGCGCTCCAGTCCCCACGCTGTCCCAGATGTTCCTCCTGGCAGGGAAGCCGGCGCACTCACCTTGCAAGCCACCCAGAGGTGATTTCTGTCTCCGCCTCCTGCTCCCGGGACCTGCGCACGCCATACAGGTCTCCTGGGAGTACGCATAGGGCACGCGCTTCTTTTTCCTCTTAAAGGGCCAGTGCACTCTAGCCCACTAATGCCTCTCAGCCTATGAGTATTTAAGGCATCCTCCCCTTTTGGGAGGTGTCTGAACAACGTGTCCTGTCAGTATAACGGCCTTGTATACTGTAGCGCCGGTATCCCTGCATTGCTCTGCCTCTCCCCAGCAGGGACCCCTAGTCACTCACTGCTGTGGCTGGACTGCACCGCCCTGCCTTGCTTCCTCACAATCCTCCACATGTCAGTCTCCTGCCTCCTGCTCCCGTGGCCTGTGCATACTGCAAAGTTCCCCCGGGAATATGCTTAGGGTTTGCGAGCCTGACCTGCTGTTAAAGGACAGATGCGCCATTTCCTGGAAGTGCCTCTCAGCCTATGGCTAAAAGATAGGGATTCCCAGGGATTGGAGAAGCAGTAAGCTCATTTGCATATTTCCAGTGCATTCTGGGAAGAGGAGAAGAGTCGCCGTAAGCTGATCGATTGCTGGGACTTGCCGGGTCTCGCTGTTTGAGGGCATCTCGCCTGTCATACGCTACATCAGCAATATGGAAGAGAAGAAAATCCACATGGTCACCTGCAACACATGCTACATGTTTACGGATCTGCCGCACAAAAAATCCAACTTCACCTGTCAAAAGTGCAAACTTGTTGCCCTCTTAGAGGAAAAGGTGCAGGGACTGGAAGAAAGAATAGCAACTTTGAAGCTAATTAAAGAACATGAGGACTTCTTGGACGAGGTAGAAGCAACCATTCAGGATATGGAAAGTGAGAAAAGCTTCAGAACACATACAGAGGCTGAAAAGTGGACACATGTGACCAAAAGAAGCCAGCGTATCAAGTGGTCGTCACCACCCACACAGCTTAGCAACCAATATGAAGCCCTCATGCTGGAGAACGAAAATGGCACAGCTCAGGATGATACCATATCTACAGGAGAAGACACAGTATCATCAAAAGAAGTTACTTTGTTAACAAAAGCAGAAACAAAAGACACTCAAAAGCACTCAGGAGCAACAATCAGTGCGTCCAGAAAGAAAAGAAGAGTGGTAGTTATGGGCTACTCACTACTAAAAGGCACGGAGGCAACTATCTGCAGGCCGGACATAACCGCACGAGAAGTATGCTGCCTTCCGGGAGCAAAAATCAAGGATGTGGCCAACAGGATACCAACTATCCTCGGATCCAAGGACGAATACCCGTTCCTATTGATGCATGTAGGAACAAACGACACGGCAAGAAATGATCTACCAACTATTTGTAAAGACTTTGAAATTCCAGGGAAGAAAATAAAGGAACAGAAAGAACAGGTTGTTTTCTCATCAATCCTCCCAGTCGATGGCCATGGTGTCAGAAGATGGAATAGGATACTAGATTTGAACAACTGGCTACGACGATGGTGCAGGCAGCAAGGATTTGGATTCTTGGACCATGGAGTGAATTACCTCTACGATGGACTTCTCACAAGAGACGGGATACACCTCACAAAACCTGGGAAACACACGTTCGCCAGAAGGCTTGCCACACTCATCAGGAGGGCTTTAAACTAGAAGAAGAGGGGATGGGAGAAAAAACAGCAGTCAAGAACATACAGCAGAAGGACAAACTAATCAAGGATACTAGATGCCGTAAAGAGGACCCAAGACAGGGTACTAAGAAAGAAGCTAAGAAAAGGGGAGCAAAACTTCTTTCCTGCATGCTGACCAATGCAAGAAGCCTGACCAATAAGATGGAAGAACTGGAGCTGGTAATGTATGAGGAGAAATACGACATAGTAGGAATAACTGAGACATGGTTAGATGACAGTTATGACTGGGCGGCTAACCTGCAAGGATATGAATTGTTTAGGAGGGATCGTAAAAAAAGGAAAGGGGGTGGAGTCTGTCTATATATAAAGTCCAGTTTAAAGCCCAGACTAAGAGAAGATATTGAAGAGGGAAATGAAGAGGTGGAGTCTCTATGGGTGGAGATACAAGGAGGGAAAACTAATAAAATCCTCATAGGGGTTTGTTATAAGCCACCAAATATAACAGAAACTACTGAAAATGTATTATTGAAACAAATAGACAAAGCAGCAAATCACAATGAGGTGATTATTATGGGGGACTTCAACTACCCCGATATAGACTGGGAAACTGAAACCTGCGTATCTCAGAAAGGAAACCGGCTTCTGTCAGTAACTAAGGATAATTATCTGTCCCAACTTGTGCCGGGCCCAACTAGAGGGGCAGCCCTTCTGGACTTAATTTTAAGCAACAGGCCAGATAGAATAACAGACGTACGAGTGGATGGCCACCTAGGGAATAGTGACCACAATAGAATACAATTCCACTTGTCCTTCAGTAAGGTGCCTTGGAGGGGGGTTACAAAAACGCTGAATTTCAGGAAAGCAAAGTTTGATCAGCTTAGAGAAGACCTTCACCAAATTGATTGGGACAATGTCCTCAAAAATGGGAGCACAGAAAATAAGTGGGAAATTTTTAAATCGGTATTAAACACCCACTGCGAGCGAACCATACCATACGGAAATAAAAGGGCTAGGAACAGGAGAAAACCAATGTGGCTAAATAAGGATGTAAAAGGGGCAATGAATAATAAGAAAAAGGCATTTAAAAAGCTAAAACAAGAAGGCAGCGAAGAAGCATTAAAAATATATAGAGAAAAAAAAATGTGTAAAAAACAAATACATTTAGCAAAAGTAGAAACTGAGAGACTCATTGCTAAGGAAAGCAAAACAAATTACAAACTATTCTTTAATTATATAAACAGAAAAAAGATTAAAATTGATGGTGTTGGCCCTTTAAAGAACAATGAGGGTAAAATCATAGAAAGCGATGTGGGAAAAGCAAATGTTTTAAATGCTTTTTTCTCAACTGTGTTAACACAGGAAAAGCATATGCCACGGGAAATGCAGAGTGATCATGTAAACACTTCATTATATATGACCTGCCTAACCCAGGAAGAAGTGCGGAACCAGCTTAGCAACATTAAAATTGACAAATCACCAGGCCCCGATGGCATTCACTCTCGGGTATTAAGGGAGTTAAGTAATGTGATAGACAGGCCTCTATTCCTTATATTTAAAGACTCTATAGAAACTGGGTCTGTTCCACTGGATTGGCGGCTAGCAAATGTGGTACCAATATTCAAAAAAGGGTGTAAAAGGGAACCTGGAAACTATAGGCCGGTAAGCTTAACATCTGTTGTGGGTAAAATGTTTGAAGGGTTTTTAAGGGATACTATTATGGAATGTCTCAATGTTAATAATTGTTTAACTCCATATCAACATGGATTTATGAAGGAACGCTCCTGTCAAACTAACCTGATCAGCTTCTATGAGGATGTAAGCTCTCACATGGACCGAGGAGAATCATTGGATGTCATTTATCTCGACTTCGGTAAAGCATTTGACACTGTCCCACATAAAAGACTGCTAAGTAAAATGAGAAAGCTTGGGCTCGGGGAAAATGTGTGTAGATGGGTAGGTAGCTGGCTTAGTGGTAGAAAACAAAGAGTGGTTATTAATGGCGCATACTCAGATTGGGCCAGGATTACTAGTGGGGTGCCACAGGGGTCTGTATTGGGCCCCCTACTATTTAATATATTTATTAATGATCTGGTGGATGGTTTACAGAGTAAAATATCAGTATTTGCAGATGATACAAAACTATGTAAGGTAGTTAACACAAAGGAGGACAGTTTGCAACTACAGATGGATTTGAGTAAATTGGAGAATTGGGCTGAAAAATGGCAAATGAGGTTTAACACAGATAAGTGTAAGGTTATGCACATGGGAAGGAGAAACAGATGCTATGATTACTTACTAAATGGGAAACTGCTGGGGAAATCAGACATGGAGAAAGACTTAGGCATCTTAGTCAATAAGAAGCTAAATTGGAGTGCCCAGTGTCAGGCAGCAGCCACCAAAGCAAATAGGGTGATGGGATGCATTAGAAGAGGTCTGGGGGCACGAGATGAAAACATCATTCTTCCTCTGTACAAATCACTCGTCAGACCACACTTGGAGTATTGTGTACAATTTTGGGCGCCGGTGCTCAAGAAATACATTACTGAACTTGAAAGGGTTCAGAGGCGGGCTACTAAAATAATAAATGGAGTGGGTGCATTACAATACACGGAAAGGTTATCAAAATTAGGTCTATTTACTCTAGAAAAGAGAAGACTTAGGGGAGACCTAATAAACATGTACAAATATATCAGAGGGCCATATAGAGATCTCTCCCATGATCAGTTTGTACCAAGGACTATGACAAGAACAAGGGGGCATTCTCTTCAATTGGAGGAAAGAAAATTCCTACATCAGCATAGAAGAGGGTTCTTCACGGTAAGAGCAGTGAGGCTCTGGAACTCTCTTCCTGAGGAAGTGGTGATGGCCAACTCACTGAATGAATTTAAGAGACAAATGGATGCTTTTCTTGATAGCAAAAGTATAGAAGGTTATAAATAGCATAATCTTACAGGTAGATAGAAGAGCGACTAAGATTATTAGAGGAATGGGTGGGCTGCAACACCAAGACAGGTTATTAAACTTGGGGTTATTTAGTTTGGAAAAACAAAGGCTTAGGGGGGATCTAATCACAATGTATAAACATATGACATATGAGGGGACAGTACAGAGACCTTTCCAAAGATCTCTTTACACCTAGGCCTGCGACTGGAACACGGGAGCGTCCGCTACGTCTTGAGGAAAGAAGGTTTAATCATAATCACAGACGAGGATTCTTTACTGTACGAGCAGTGAGACTATGGAACTCTCTGCCGCATGATGTTGTAATGAGTGATTCACTACTAACATTTAAGCAGAGCCTGGATGCCTTTCTTGAAAAATATAATATTACCAGTTATGTATATTAGATTTTATGACAGGGTGTTGATCCAGGGAACTAGTCTGATTGCCGTATGTGGAGTCAGGAAGGAATTTTTTTCCCCATTGGAGCTTATTTGACACATTGGGGGTTTTTTGCCTTCCTCTGGATCAACATGTTAGGCTACGGGTTGAACTAGATGGACTAAAGGGGGCTTTACACGCTACGATATCGTTAATGTTTGATCGTCGGGGTCACATTGTTAGTGACGCATATCCGGCGTCATTAACAATATCGCAGCGTGTGATACTTACCAGCGACCTTAGGCGACCTCAAAAATGGTGAAAATCGTTCACCATGGAGAGGTCGTCCCAAACTCAAAAATCGGTAAGGGTTGTTTAGCGTTGTGATTCATCACTCATGCGGCAGCACACATCGCTATGTGTGACATCGCATGAGCGAGGAACGTCTCCTTACCTGAAGCCGGCCCCAATGCGGAAGGAAGAGGTGGGCGGGATGTTTACATCACGCTCAGCTCCGCCCCTCCGCTTTGATTGGCCGGCCGCTGTGTGACGTTGCGGTGACGTCGCTGTGATGCCGAACGTCCCTCCCCCTTGAAGGAGGGATTGTTCGGCAGTCACAGCGCCGACGCCGACCAGGTAAGTATGTGTGACGCTGCCGTAGCGATATTGTTCGCTACGGCAGCGATCACAAACAATCGCATGCGCGACGGGGGCGGGTACTTACACGCTCGCTATCGCTACAAATTGCTAGCGATATCGCTACCGTGTTAAGCCCCCTTTAGAGTCTCCCTTCAACCTTAAAAACTATGAAAACTATGAAACTAAGATACCAGGTACTTAAAGCATCCTCTCACTAAGGGAGTTGCCTGATCAACATTGTCAGTTAGTGTTTGTCCATCTGGCTAGCTAGTTGCTAGGTCCAGTTGTCTATTGTCCGTTACCTGTGCCAGTGTCCACCTACCCATACCTTCCTTCCTGTCCTGGCCATTCCCTTTGTACCTTCCTGCTCCTGGCCTACTGTCTCAATTGCACCTCTCAGCACTTGAGACTTTGCTTGCCTGTCCTGTCTCCATCAGTCATCTCGATTATACCGGTCAGCACTAGAGACTCTGCCTGTTCATACCTGAGCCCATTCTTGTTTGGGGGTCAAATTCCACAGTTCTGGCCACTGCCCTGGGAGTGGCAACTGGTGTCTGCTTCGGTAGGCACTTAGTCAAGCTACTACCACGTCTGGGTATACCCGGGTACACCCTATGCTCCAGTGGGTCGACTCCTGCTTGCTACCTCATCACCAACGGTGAACGTGACATGTACATTTACCAGTATTCCTGTCTCTGTACCTGTCCAGTGTTTCTGAACCTGAGTTCCTGACTCCATTCTAGTCCTATGTTCCAGTACCCATTATTGTGTCCATTCATGTCAGTCTGTATCAGCCATCCTGTCAGTACCTGCCATCCAGTCTGTACCAGCCTTCCTGTCAGTATATGCTATCCAGTCAGTAGCAGCCGTCCTGTCTACAACTAAGTCTGTACCTGCATTCCTAAACCCTATATGGTCAGCTGCCACAGTACCAGGGTCTGCCCTGGAGTGGCACCTGGTGGCTACCTTCCAGCCCAAACCGTTCTAGTAAAGACGAGGTAGCCGTTTAGTTACGCCCCTCCAAGGTAAGCCTGACCCAGTGGTGCAGTAGGTCCACACCTATGAGCATGACAACAGGATTTTGCACTTAGCTCAAATAGCTCTACTAAGGTTTCATCTGACGAAAACACCAACTTCCACAAGCTCACTGTGTGCCCTACATGGCTTTTTGCAACCTGAAAATGGGACTTCTTATGGCCTCCTTTCAAAAATGGCTGAGTGAGTGTTACACTGACATAGCAGAGCTCAGTAAATGTTCAGAGCACAACAGTGGAATGAGTACACTGCTCTGAACACTGCGGTGACAGCGCTGGCGAGTGCAGATCGAGCAGGCCGACATTGTACTACTAACAACATACTACCGCAATATTCTCACACCTGGAAATAGTCTCTGCTGTTTGCATTGCTCTCTGTGGTCAGAGCAGCGCTGCAGTGGTGACTGTCTGACAGAACAGTGAGATTAAGGCCATACATTTAACCTATGATATGTGATACATTCTGCTGAGCTGTGTATCTAATCCTACCATGTGTGATATAAATTGCTGAACTGTGGATTTACTGCAATTTGAGCGCTGCAGGTGCAATGTTATAACTACTCTGCTCAGATTTCTGTGAGCAGCACAGTGGCAACTAACAGAATAGACGCTGCCAGCTGTGCTAATGATATTGTCCATATCCTCTATCACACCTATCCTCAAAAAGTCCTCCCTTGACCCTTCCTCTCTGTCAAACTATCGCCCCATATCACCTCTCCCTTATGCCTCAAAACTACTGGAACAGCATGTACATCTTGAACTGTCCTCACACCTCTCTTCCTGGCATCTCTTTGATCGGTTACAATCTGGCTTCCGACCCCATCATTCCACTGAAACTGCCCTGACCAAAGTCACTAACTACCTACTCACCGCAAAAGCCAAGTGATACTACTCTGTCCTCCTCCTCCTGGACCTGTCCTCTGCCTTTGACACAGTAGACCACTCCATTGTACTACAAATTCTCTCGTCTCTGGGCATCACAGACCTGGCGCCATCTTGGATCTCCTCATACTTAACCAACCAAACTTTCAGCGTCTCCCACTCTCACACCACTTCCTCATCTCGCCCCCTATCTGTCGGGGTCCCCCAAGGTTCAGTTCTTGGACCCCTGCTGTTCTCCATTTACACCTTCGGCCTGGGACAGCTCATAGAGTCCCACGGCTTTCAGTATCATCTCTACGCTGATGATACGCAGATCTACTTCTCTGCACCTGACTTCACCTCCCTACTAACCAGAATCCCACAATGTCTGTCTGCTATTTCATTCTTTTTCTCTGCTCGATTCCTAAAACTGAACATGGACAAAACAGAATTCATTGTCTTTCCTCCTCCTCACTCAACCCCCCCACCTGACATATCCATCAATGTCAATAACTGCTCACTTTCCCCAGTACAACGTGCTCGCTGTTTGGGAGTAATCCTAGACTCTGATTTCTCTTTCAAGCCACACATCCAAGCCCTCTTCACCTCCTGCCGCCTCCAACTGACAAAAATATTTCCTGGATCCGTACATTCCATTCCCAAGAAGCTGCAAAAACCCTAGTACATGCCCTTATTATCTCCCGCCTGGATTATTGCAACCTCCTGCTCTGTGGCCTCCCTTCTAACAGTCTCGCACCCCTACAATGTATTCTAAACTATGCTGCCCGGCTAATCCACCTGTCCCCCCGCTACTCTCCGACCTCTCCTCTCTGCCAATCCCTTCACTGGCTTCCCATTGCCCAACGACTCCAGTTCAAAACACTATCCATGACATACAAAGCCATCCACAACCTGTCTCCTCCCTACATATGTGACCTAGTCTCCCGGTACTTACCTGCACGTAACCTTCGATCCTCACAAGATCTCCTTCTCTACTCCCCTCTCATCTCGTCTTCCCACCATCACATCCAAGATTTCTCCCATGCCTCCCCCATACTCTGGAATCCTCTGCCACAACACATCAGAGTCTCGGCTACCTTGACAAGCTTCAAAAGGAACCTGAAGACCCACCTCTTCCGACAAGCCTACAACCTGATTTAACCCTCAGTCTGATATAGCGCCGCACAACCAGTTCTACCCGAACCTACTGTATCCTCACCTATGCCTTGTAGACTGAGCCCTCGCAGGCAGGGACCTCCATCCTCCTGTACCAGTCTGTGCCTTGTATTGTTTATGATTATTGTACTTGTCCCTATTATGTATACCCCTTTCACATGTAAAGCGCCATAGAATTGATGGTGCTCTAATAATAATAAATAATAATAATAATAATATCCTAAACTTTTTTCTACTTTATCCTTTTCCAAACACCCTGAAGGGGAGCGGAGGAGTGAGGTCAGACACATGGAAGCAAATCCCATTCATATTTACTGCAGTCATAATACGAATTATCTGTATATTAGGTTTTCATGGAAATTTGCAGCAGCTGCTCCCTCTACTATTTAAAAGTTGAAAATATCTAAATAATGTTTCACATTATAATGTCTATTTGTCCTATAATGAGATACAGGGAGTCACTGTGTGCGGTGTCTGGCCTAAGATCCAGTGGAGTACCTGACCTGACATGCCTCCGTCCTGTGTGCTATTCACAGATCTAATACCCTGCAATGCAAAAGAACTTCAGAGTATTAGATCATCTATCAAACGAGGGAACGTTCCTGTCCCATGGAAGGACTAGTGTAATAAGTAAAAAAAATTGTAAAATGGTTTCTAAAAAGTCACAGAATAACAAACTAAAGAATTAAAATAATGAAAAACCTATACCAATACATATTTTTATATAAAAACAAAAAAAGTAGACATATTTGGTATTGTTGCATCCATAACGACCTGATCAATAAAACTGTCAACTAGTTAACCCCTTTCGTGAACACCATAAAAAAGTGGCAAAAAAAAATACTTTTTTCATCATAGTATAAAAAAAAAGTGGACTAAAACGTGATCAAAAAGTAGAATGTGAATATAAAAATGTTATTGCTGAAAACATCATGTTGTCCTGCAAAAATCAAATTCCCAGCTCCATCAGTGGAAAAAAAAGTGGATTCAACTGTTTACGCACATCAGAGGCTCTGCAAATGCTACATGGCATCCACTATCTATTCCAGCCAATTTTGCGCTCTGAAATTGAAATGGTTCTCCTTCTTTTCAGAGCTCTGCTGTACGCTAAATTGTAATTTTACACCATATAATGGGTATTTGCGTACTCAGGATACATTGTATAATAAATTCTATAGTTCATTTTCTCCTGTGACCCTTGTGAAAATGAAAGATTTGGGGCTAAAGCAACATTTTTGTGGGAAAAATTTAAATTTTCATTTTTTCCTTCCACATTGGTTTAATCCCCGTGAAGCACCTACAGTTTTAATAAACTTGTTAAATGTGGTTTTGAGAACTTTGAGGGGTCAGTTTTTAGAATGGTGTCACTTTGGGGTATTTCCTTCTAACTCACCTCAAGTGTGATGTGGTTCCAAAAAAAAAAAAAAAAAAAAATGATTTTGTAAATTTTGAAATTGCTGGTAAACATTCAACAAAAAGTTCCTAACAAAAAACTATGGTTAAAAATGACTCTGATGTAAAGTAGGCATGTGGTAAATGTTATTTATTATCTATTTTGTGTGGTATTACCTTGTTTCTCTGAAAACAAGACCTACCCTGAAAATAAGTCCTAGCAGGATTTTTTGTGCTTTGTAGAATATCCTTATAATGTCGGGCCACACGGGGATTACTGTGATCCCCTTGCATGACACTTGGCTCACGCTGGCAGTACAGCAGAGCCGAGTGTCATTGCGAGTATCCCTGCGACTGAGGTCCAACTGTGCAAGCGGACCTCAGCTGCGGGGGGCGGGCCGGCACAGAGGGGGGGCGGGCAGGTGCTGCGGAGGGGAGGAAGGGATGTCTCTCCCTCTCTCCACCGTAGCTGGCTATTGCCATTCTCGCACTGCACTCGCGGTACACCGGTGTACCGCGAATGCAGTGCGATTTTTCTCTCGCCCCATACACTTGAATGGGTGTGAAAGAGTCTCGCATTACAATCACAGCATGCTGCGATTGTTTTCTCGGTCCGATTAGGGCTCAGAAAATAATCGCTCATGTGTGCTGACAAACAGGCTAATATTGGTCCGAGTGGAATGCGATTTTTTTTATCGCACTCCACTCGCACCAATTTTCATGCCATGTGGCTTCGGCTTAACATAAGCCCTACTCCAAAACTAAGCCCTAGCTGCATATCATACTATAATAGTGTCCTGAAATAGGGCTTGGGCAGCTCTTTCAGGATATGTAACTTTTATTGATGTAGATTGCCCTGTTATGTTGCTGTGAGTCACGGAAGTTTAGTTGCGTGCCAACTAGTTACTGGAAATGAATATTCACACCTTTCTCACCATCCCATCTGTGCCGGTATTAGTGATTGGAACGTGTGTTAAGGGTAAATGAATATTCATTTCCCCCTTTCCTAGCTCATAATCTTGCCCATCCCTCTGTGCTGGTGTCAGTGATTGAAACGTGTGATTATGGCAAAAGAATATTCACCCCGTTCCCCAGTGCCCCTGACTCTCCTGACTTGAACATGACAGCATGTATTTCTATGCAGCTGTCATGTTCAGTTCAGGAGAGCCGCCGACGATGCAATCCTCCGAAAGAAAAACGACAGTCTGACTGAATCACTGACACTGGCACAGAGGGGTGGACGAGGAAACAGGGTGAATTTTTATTTTCCATTAACATACACTCCAATCACTAAAAAAAAATTAAGACATACCCTGAAAATAAGCCTTTTTCTGAAGTAAAAAATAATATAAGACCCAGTCTTATTTTTTTGGGAAACACGGTATCTGGTTTAAGGGCATAAAAAGTCAAAGTTTGAAAATTTGAAAATTTTTCAAATGTTTGATATGAAGAAGGAGGAGATCAGAACATCCTAGTGCAAAAAAACAATTAAAGCCAAAACCTTTATTCGAACAAGATAAAGCCTCATACAAAACTGTAGCATGTTAAAAGAAACGTGATGCATTTCTGGTGAATGTACAAACACCCTTAGTCATAGGACCTTTTCCTACGACTAATGGCTTTTGTACATACAGCAGAAACCCGTCAGGTTTCTCCTTCACATTCTCCTGGTGACAGCCGTACCTTGATCAAGCATCTGCTCCTACCATCACGGATTGAGACATAATTCACAACGTTGTGAGCTTTTCTTTCACCCCTTCTTTTTCCCAATTGTTTGATAATTTCTTTTAAAAACCACAAGTAATAGCTAACAAAATTATTTACCATTAACATGAAGTACAATGTGTCCCGAAAAAAAAAAAATCATAATCACTGGGATGTTTTGAAGCATTCCAGAGTTATTTCCACAAAAAATGATACTGGGTAGAATTGAAAAGTTTGGCCTGGTCAGGAAGGTGAAAACAGGCTTTGAGGTGAAGAGGTTAAAAAAAATACTATTTTCTAAGGTTTTTGGATCTTACATTTTTTTTACGAGTGAAAAACTTTACTTAAATTCAAAACATAAATACAGCTCCACTCCTTTATGTGTAGCAAGTATTAATTTCTGATAAAAAGAATAAACATTTAAGAAATAAAACATTTTCCATATTCTGGGTGTGAAAATGGCTTTTCATGTATGTGAGCTCTTTAATGTTGTTTTGAAATAAAAGCATTTCCCACAATTTCAACATAGATATGGCTTCTTTCCTATGTGACTGTTTTTGATGTTTAACCAAATATGATTTATACACAAAACATTTTCCACACTCTTAACATTAAAATGGCTTCTCGCCTGTGTGAGTTATCTGATGTCTGACAAGAGTTAATTTACGTGCAAAACATTTCCCACATTCTAGACATAAAAATGGCTTCACCCCTGTGTGAATTGTCTGATGTAAATGAAGGCTTGACATCCTATTAAAATCTTTCCCACACTGTGAACAAGAAAATGGCCTCTTCCCTGTGTGAATTATCTGATGTTTAAGAAGAGCTGATTTGTCTGCAAAACATTTCCCACATTCTGGACTTGAAAATGGCTTTTCCCCTGTGTGAGTCCTCTGATGAGTAATAAATTCCGATTTGTAGTTATAACATTTCCCACATTTTAAACATGCAAATGGTTTTTCTCTTGCATGAATTCTCAGATGTATAACAAGTTTTGATTTTTTTGCAAAACATTTTCCACATTCTGAACATGAAAATGGCTTCTCCCCTGTGTGTGTTCTCTGATGTGTAACAAGAGTTAGTTTATCTGCAAAACGTTTCCCACATTCTGGACATGAGAATGGTTTCTCCCCCGTGTGAGTTCTCTGATGTGTAACAAGAGTTGATTTATCTGCAAAACATTTCCCGCATTCTGAACATGAAAATGGCTTCTCTCCTGTGTGAGTTCTCTGATGTATAATAAGAGTTGGTTTAGCTGCAAAACATTTCCCACATTCTGAACATGAAAATGGTTTCTCCCCTGTATGAGCTCTCTTATGTACAACAAGTCTTGATTGATAATTAAAAGATTTCCCACATTCTGAACATGAAAATGGCTTCTCCCCTGTGTGAGTTCTCTGATGTATAATAAATTCAGATTTGTAGTTAAAACATTTCCCACATTCTAAACATGAAAATGGCTTCTCCCCTGTGTGAGTTCTCTGATGTATAATAAATTCAGATTTGTAGTTAAAACATTTCCCACATTCTGAGCATAAAAATGGCTTCTCCCCTGTGTGAGTTCTTTGATGTGTAACAAGAGATGATTTATTTGCAAAAGATTTCCCACATTGTGAACATGAAAATGGATTCTCCCCTGTGTGAGTTCTGTGATGTGTAATAAGAGTTGGTTTATCTGCAAAACATTTCTCACATTCTGAACATGAAAATGGCTTCTCACCTGTGTGAGTTCTCTGATGTCTAGTAAATTCTGATTTGTAGTTAAAGCATTTCCCACATTCTGAACATGAAAATGGCTTCTTCCCCGTGTGAGTTCTTTGATGTGTAAGAAGAGCCGATTTATCTGCAAAACATTTCCCACATTCTGAACATGAAAAAGGCTTGTCACCTGTGTGAGTTCTTTCATGTCTTAGAAGTCTAGATTTATAATTAAATTTTTTCCCACACTCTGAACATGAAAATGTCTTCTTTCCTATGGTAGCTTTAACATCCATTCTGTGACTCTTATTTACCCTAACAGTCTGTGATGAAGCATAATATAGGACCTGTTTAATAGTATCAGATGATAGATCTTTGCTGTGTAGCACTGAAGATACAACTGGGATAACGGAATGTTCTTCATATGGGTCTTGCGGCACATCAACATCATATGATTGAAAGTCTGAAGATGTCAGAAGTCCTTCTGATGTCCTAATATAGTTACCTGTCAAGAATAACACTTATTATTTTTCAATAATATAAACTTGGAAATAGTTTTTTAACTTTATCAAATGTCCATTAAAATTGCAATTAGTTGCAAAATTTGATTATTCACTAAGGTACTGGTGACAAAATTGTTCACATTCTAACCGTAAACCACGGAGCAAGGACCACTAGATAATGATATCAGACCAAAAGGATCGGCTCTAGCAGTTTCCCAATTCAGTGTTGAATTCAGCATCTTCATGTCTCAGAGTGTCGGTCACCACTATTTTGTAGTAAGACCCTCAGTGAAGAATCATAATTGAGCCTGTCAGTCAGTACTATTAGGGGTGCCACATGGATATTACTGTAGAATGGAGGAACAGTGCGATTATGTATGAAGAAGCTCTACGTTTGTAGAAAAGATAAAACTTGAATTGCAAATTAATTTGTAAAATGGTTTTATTGAGGACAAAAATAGAAGGGTGACGGGAGAATGTGATAAATAATGGAAAAAAACATTTTTTGACTTGAATCCATTGCCATTTCAAGGCTGCCAATGCATTTCTCTGGTCATAATCTACTTGACTGCTGTAATGATGAGCCCGATATTACACATGAGCATTGCATCACGTATACTGTGAGGCCATTGTTGGGCTGCAGCGCTCACATGTTGTATATGGCACATTATGGCTGCAATCAAGTACATACAGGGGTCATAGTAAGACATTAATGATCCCTGTAAAAGGCCACAGGCCTATTTCTAAAAAGTGAGAAGTCCACTAAATACGTCCATAATAAGTTCTAATAATGATAATAATAATAACAATAATAAGTTCTGCTAAGTGAAAGTTGATAGAAGGTAAAATAATAGGTGACATCCCGACCTCCTGATCAATGCTGAGGGACATAATGTACTGGGAACAATTGTGTTATTTAGGCATTTCCTAAATTTATCTGTAAATTGTCTTTTTCTATTACACTTTAGACAACCTTCCCTTGGAGTAGATTTGCTGTGAACCTCTGGCAGTGGACGACCCGCATGATACCAAAAGTGGTAAATCCCGCTGCGGATATCATTGTGAAAAATGTGCAGGGAAGCTGCACATTTCACCCTTTGTAAGTGAGACTCACACCTATATCAGCATCATAAATTCACATACTGGGTGTAACTCCAGTGCCAGTATTGCTGCACGGTCCAGCCTCCTCCACCCGGCAGCAACGCCTGTGCACTCACCATCCCGGCCACCCTGTGGTGTCTCAGGTCCCTACCATGGCGCCTGTTTCCGGGGTCTGCAGACACTGTACAGGTCTCCCAGGAGTGTGTTCGCTCCCCTCTTCTTAAAGGGGCAGCATGTTTAATCTGGAATTGCTTCTCAGTCTATGAGAGGCACTGGGTACTTAAGGCATCTTCTTCTTTAAGTATGTGCCTGAGCAACGTGTTTTGTCAGTTTGCCTGTACGTTACCTAGTTGGCAGGTCCTTTGAATTTGTTCCAATTGTAACGCCCTTACCGACGTCCCTACGCTGTCCTACTCTCTCTCAGCTGGAACACCAGCACTCTCACCTTCCCAGCCACACTGCTGTCTCCAATCCCTGCTGCTGGCTCCTGGGGCCTGCGCACGCCACACAGGCCTCATAGGAGTGTCCTTAGGGTACACTTGGACACATCCCCTTTTTCTGAAGGTCTAGTACATCCTAACACAGAAGAACTTCTCAGCCTATTGCTAAGAGATATCAGGTATTTAAGGTACCCTCCCCTTAATGAGAGCCTGGGTAACGTTGTCTTATGCTGATAGTTCTTAGGTCTCTTTGTGCTGCCACTGCTGATACTTTGCTGTGTGCTGTATTGCTGATTCTTATTTGTGTTATAGTGCATGACTATACTTGTCAGAATAATCCATTTTATAAGTTTAAGAATCATATATTTAATAATATATTGTATCGTATTAATGTAAGGGGAATTTGACTCATGTAATCATGTGTTTTTACTGACATTGTATTTTCAGTTGGCTAACCGCAAGTCTAGTTTCTCTGGTAAAAGCAAGATATTGTTTGGTCAAGTGACATGTGTGACCCCAAGGGTATTTCCAAGTAATGTAAATGTAAATGGCATAAGTTATTAGCTGGCTACTTTTCTGCTTACTCTTCATTATAAATTCTCTGGTCTGTATGTTTATGGCAGACAGTTTCCTCTTGTCTCCTTCAAAGCTTGAAAAAAGCCATCTCAGATGACTTTGCATCACTAAGGCGGGCTTTGCACGATGCGACATCGGTAACAATGTGTTACCGATGCTGCAGCGATATTGCACGTGCGACGGGGGCGGGACTATCTAGTGAAAGCTGCCGTAGTGATTATTATCGCTACGGCAGTTTCACACGCACATACCTGCCGTGCGACGTCCCTCTGGCCGGCGACCCGCCTCCTTCCTAAGGGGGCGGGTCGTGCGGCGTCACAGCGACGTCACACGGCAGGCGGCCAATTGAAGTGGAGGGGCGGAGATGAGCAGGATGTAAACATCCCGCCCACCTCCGTCCTTCTCATTGCAGCCGGCGGCAGGTAAGGTGAAGTTCCTCGCTCCTGCGGCTTCATGCACAGCGATGTGTGCTGCCGCAGGAGCGAGGAACAACATCGTACCTGTCGCTGCACCAGCATTATGGAAATGTCGGAGGCTGCAGCGATGATACGATAACGACGCGTTTGCGCTCGTTCATCGTATCATCTAGGATTTACACACTACGACATCGCAAGTGACGCCGGATGTGCGTCACTTTCGATTTGACCCCACCGACATCGCACCTGCGATGTCGTAGTGTGCAAAGCCGCCCTAAGAATTAGCTTTTATAACAATACTGGACACGCTGCTGCTGCAATTATCCACACCAGCTACTCCTGGTATACCAGCCACAGCTGCTGCATCCAACCAACCTACCCGAACCAATGATACTGGATGCCACTGCTGCTCCTACTATCAGAAACTGTTTGTGTCCAAATATGTGATGGCAGCTGCTGAGGTACTATGATCCTCTGGGGCTGCCCTTGTGGGCTACCTACCAGGGTTTAGCCTATCTCCACCACCTGTGGCTTTAGTGAAGACTCAGTAGCCGTTCAGATATGCTCCTCCATACCAGTGAGACATGCCTTGGCCCAGTGGTTTCACTAACCCTATGTTCGCCTCACGAGTGTTACAGTTTGCCTAGGGTCATGGATCCCGCTGGTTCCAGTGCTGCACAACTCACCAGCCTGCAGCAAGAGGTGGTCGGGCAGTGAAAGCAACAGGACCAGACGCTGACATCTTCGGTCACTGGATACCAGCTTTCAAGCTATTTCCCTGTCAAACGCGGTACTGGCTGCGGTTCACACTCCATCAGCAAACCCAGCTCCTCAGTCCTAGACTGTCGCCTTCTCCACGGTGATCCCCTACTATGCAGAGGCTTTATAAACCAGTGCTTCCTGCACTTTGAACTTTTGCCGCATCTGTTCATCTCGGACCAAACTGGCCTTTAAGATGTTGCCCCTAAGTAGCAAAGCCCTGTCTTGGATCAACCCACTGTGGAAGAAGAATGATCCAATCATCCAGAACTTGCCGGTCTTCTTGGAGATGTTCCATAAGGTGTTCGATGAGCCGGAACGAGTTTCTTCGGCCCCATCCTCACTGCTCAGACTCCGCCAAGGGAGTCTCACCATAGACCAAAATAGTGTCCATTTCATCACCCTGTCCTCTAAATTGGGCAAAAATAATGAAACACAAGTGGCTATATCCTAAAGCAGACCTGGGCAAGGGGCGGTCACGGGCCACATCCGGCCCGTCTACTGTCTGTGACCGGCCCGCCCATTAGATCAGAGTTGGAGACGTGGTGTTGCTTTTCCTGCCGGGCAGGAACTTTTCAAATGACACACGCGCGCCGTACTGACGACATCAGCGCGCGTGTGTGTCACAGAGAAAGCTGCCGGGCAGGGAACAGAGGACAGATTCCCGCGTTCCGCTGCTACACTGTGTAGAGCTTCAGGATCGGTCCTCTGTTCCCTGCTCGGCAGCTTTCTCTGTGACACACGTGCGCCCTGATGTCGGCAGTACAGCGCATGTGTGTCATTTGAAGAGTTCCCGTCCGGCAAGAGAAGCGGCACCAGCCAGTGCCTGGACAGAGAGAAGCAGCAGCGCAGCCAGGGCCCGTACCAGGGAAGAAGCAGCTCAGCGGGGGACCCGTACGGAGGTGCCTGAGGAGGGAGAGGGGAGTGGTCACTAATAACCTGAGGGGAGGGGGGGACAATTGCGGGGGTAACTGGTGTAATATTTGGGTGTAGTGATGTAGTAAATGGGAATGTAATGATGTAGTTTTACAGGTGCAGTATATAGTGATGTAATGTATTACAGGTGCAGTATATAGTGATGTAATGTATTACAGGTGCAGTATATAGTGCTGTAATGTATTACAGGGGCAGTATATAGTGATGTAATGTATTACAGGTGCAGTATATAGTGATGTCATGTATTACAGGTGCAGTATATAGTGATGTAATGCATTACAGGTGCAGTATATAGTGATGTCATGTATTACAGGTGCAGTATATAGTGATGTAATGCATTACAGGTGCAGTATATAGTGATGTAATGCATTACAGGTGCAGTTTATAGTGATGTAATGTATTACAGGTGCAGTATATAGAGATGTAATGTATTACAGGTGCAGTATATAGTGATGTAATGTATTACAGGTGCAGTATATAGTGATGTAATGCATTACAGGTGAAGTATATAGTGGTGTAATGTATTACAGGTGCAGTATATAGAGATGTAATGTATTACAGGTGCAGTATATAGTGATGTAATGCATTACAGGTGAAGTATATAGTGGTGTAATGTATTACAGGGGCAGTATATAGTGATGTAATGTATTACAGGTGAAGTATATTGTGATGTCGTGTATTACAGGTGCAGTATATAGTGATTTAGTTTATTACAGGTGCAGTATATAGTGATGTCGTGTATTACAGGTGCAGTATATAGTGATGTAGTTTATTACAGGTGCAGTATATAGTGATGTCGTGTATTACAGGTGAAGTATATAGTGATGTCGTGTATTACAGGTGCAGTATATAGTGATGTAATGTATTACAGGTGCAGTATATAGTGATGTCGTGTATTACAGGTGCAGTATATAGTGATGTAATGTATTACAGGTGCAGTATATAGTGATGTCATGTATTACAGGTGCAGTATATAGTGATGTCATGTATTACAGGTGCAGTATATAGTGATGTCATGTATTACAGGTGCAGTATATAGTGATGTCGTGTATTACAGGTGCAGTATATAGTGATGTCGTGTATTACAGGTGAAGTATATAGTGATGTCGTGTATTACAGGTGCAGTATATAGTGATGTAATGTATTACAGGTGCAGTATATAGTGATGTAATGTATTACAGGTGCAGTATATAGTGATGTAATGTACTACAGGTGCAGTATATAGTGATGTCATGTATTACAGGTGCAGTATATAGTGATGTCATGTATTACTGGGGCAGTATATAGTGCTGTAATGCATTACAGGGGCAGTATATAGTGCTGTAATGCATTACTGGGGCAGTATATAGTGCTGTAATGCATTACAGGGGCAGTATATAGTGATGTAATGTATTACAGGTGCAGTATATAGTGATGTCGTGTATTACAGGTGAAGTATATAGTGATGTCGTGTATTACAGGTGCAGTATATAGTGATGTAATGTATTACAGGTGCAGTATATAGTGATGTAATGTATTACAGGTGCAGTATATAGTGATGTAGTTTATTACAGGTGCAGTATATAGTGATGTAATGTATTACAGGTGCAGTATATAGTGATGTCATGTATTACAGGTGCAGTATATAGTGATGTAATTTATTACAGGTGCAGTATATAGTGATGTCATGTATTACAGGTGCAGTATATAGTGATGTCATGTATTACAGGTGCAGTATATAGTGATGTCATGTATTACAGGTGCAGTATATAGTGATGTCATGTATTACAGGTGCAGTATATAGTGATGTCATGTATTACAGGTGCAGTATATAGTGACGTCATGTATTACAGGTGCAGTATATAGTGATGTCGTGTATTACAGGTGCAGTATATAGTGATGTCGTGTATTACAGGTGCAGTATATAGTGATGTCGTGTATTACAGGTGAAGTATATAGTGATGTCGTGTATTACAGGTGCAGTATATAGTGCTGTAATGTATTACAGGTGCAGTATATAGTGATGTAATGTACTACAGGTGCAGTATATAGTGATGTCATGTATTACTGGGGCAGTATATAGTGCTGTAATGCATTACAGGGGCAGTATATAGTGCTGTAATGCATTACAGGGGCAGTATATAGTGATGTAATGTATTACAGGTGCAGTATATAGTGATGTCGTGTATTACAGGTGAAGTATATAGTGATGTAATGTATTACAGGGGCAGTATATAGTGCTGTAATGTATTACAGGGGCAGTATATAGTGATGTAATGTATTACAGGTGCAGTATATAGTGATGTAATGTATTACAGGTGCAGTATATAGTGATGTAATGTATTACAGGTGCAGTATATAGTGATGTCGTGTATTACAGGTGCAGTATATAGTGCTGTAATGCATTACAGGTGCAGTATATAGTGATGTCGTGTATTACAGGTGAAGTATATAGGGATGTCGTGTATTACAGGTGCAGTATATAGTGATGTAATGTATTACAGGTGCAGTATATAGTGATGTAATGTATTACAGGTGCAGTATATAGTGCTGTAATTTATTACAGGTGCAGTATATAGTGATGTAATGTATTACAGGTGCAGTATATAGAGATGTAGTTTATTACAGGTGCAGTATATAGTGATGTCGTGTATTACAGGTGCAGTATATAGTGATGTCATGTATTACAGGTGCAGTATATAGTGATGTCATGTATTACAGGTGCAGTATATAGTGATGTCATGTATTACTGGGGCAGTATATAGTGATGTCATGTATTACAGGTGCAGTATATAGTGCTGTAATGCATTACAGGGGCAGTATATAGTGCTGTAATGCATTACTGGGGCAGTATATAGTGCTGTAATGCATTACAGGGGCAGTATATAGTGATGTAATGTATTACAGGTGCAGTATATAGTGCTGTAATGTATTACTTGGGCAGTATATAGTGCTGTAATGCATTACAGGGGCAGTATATAGTGCTGTAATGCATTACAGGGGCAGTATATAGTGCTGTAATGTATTACAGGTGCAGTATACAGTGATGAAATGCATTACAGGTGCTGTATATAGTGATGTAATGTATTACAGGTGCAGTATATAGTGATGTAATGCATTACAGGTGCAGTATACAGTGATGTAATGTATTACAGGTGCAGTATATAGTGATGTAATGTATTACAGGGGCAGTATATAGTGATGTAATGTATTACAGGTGCAGTATATAGTGATGTAATGTATTACAGGTGCAGTATATAGTGATGTAATGTATTACAGGTGCAGTATATAGTGATGTAATGTATTACAGGTGCAGTATATAGTGATGTCATGTATTACAGGTGCAGTATATAGTGATGTCATGTATTACTGGGGCAGTATATAGTGATGTCATGTATTACAGGTGCAGTATATAGTGCTGTAATGCATTACAGGGGCAGTATATAGTGCTGTAATGCATTACTGGGGCAGTATATAGTGCTGTAATGCATTACAGGGGCAGTATATAGTGATGTAATGTATTACAGGTGCAGTATATAGTGCTGTAATGTATTACAGGTGCAGTATATAGTGATGTAATGTATTACAGGTGCAGTATATAGTGCTGTAATGTATTACTGGGGCAGTATATAGTGCTGTAATGCATTACAGGGGCAGTATATAGTGCTGTAATGCATTACAGGGGCAGTATATAGTGCTGTAATGTATTACAGGTGCAGTATACAGTGATGTAATGCATTACAGGTGCTGTATATAGTGATGTAATGTATTACAGGTGCAGTATATAGTGATGTAATGCATTACAGGTGCAGTATACAGTGATGTAATGTATTACAGGTGCAGTATATAGTGATGTAATGTATTACAGGTGCAGTATACAGTGATGTAATGCATTACAGGAGCAGTATATAGTGATGTAATGCATTACAGGTGCAGTATATAGTGATGTAATGTATTACAGGTGTAGTATATAGTGATGTAGTATATATATATATATATTATATACATATATATATACACACAGTATTGGGTTAATTATATTAGTCCGGCCCCACCCCTGGTCTAAAGGGATAAAGGATAAGCTGGCTGGCCGAGATATGCATTTTTCTCTGGATAACATAGTATCGCTGGCTATCTGCATCGACCTTTCATTCCAAGAGCGATCCAGAGAGGTAACCTGGGACAAGAGGTGTTTGTGCCTGGCTCCTTCATTCCAGAGGTCCATCATGCCGCTACCCATAGTTTTCGTGACTTCTTTTGAGACCATGGAGGTGAATCATGTGCAACCGGCGAAGCAATGCCATGAGGTCCGTCGCTCCGGAGAGGGGCGCTTGTACTACGGAAGTCCTACACACCTGATCCCCTTCTTTTCTAAGAACCTGGGAAACTGCCCAGCCTAGGGTCGGTAGGAGAGACTGCCCCAGGTAAGAGTTAAGGCTGCTTTACACGTAGTGACATCGCTAGCGATCGCACCCGCCCAGGTCGTGCGTGCGTCACGGGCAAATCGCTGCCCGTGGCGGACAATATCGTTAGTGCGCGTCACACGCACATACCTTACTAACAACGTCGCTGTGGCCGGCGAACAACCTCTTTTCTAAGGAGGAGGTTCGTGCAGCGTCACACAGCGGGCCACCAATAGAAGCGGAGGGGCGGAGTGCAGCCGCATTAACGACACTCCCACCTCGTTGCCGGAGGACGCAGGAACGCTGTTGTTCGTCGTTCCTGGGGTGTCACACGTAGCGATGTGTGCTTCCTTAGGAACGACGAACAACCAGCGTCCAAGAAGATCAACGATATTTGGGAAAGGAACGACGTGTCAACAATCAACGATTTTTGTGGTACTTGGGATCGTTAGCGGTCGCTCGTAAGTGTCACACGCAACGACGTCGCTAACGATGCCGGATGTGCATCACGAATTCTGTGATCTCAGCAATATCTCGTTAGCGATGTTGTTGCGTGTAACGGGGCCTTAAGACCTCTCCAGCCATTCATTTGACTGTGCCTGTAACCAGTGGCAACACCCGATTCACTGAAATGGCCCTATTGTGCTCTGGCTCCACCAGAAGTTTCATACAGCTGGCCATAGTGGATCAGTATCAGATTCCCATCCATCAGCTGCATTGCTATTGCCGTGTCATCCGTGGATGGAAAGCCCTTGTCCAAGGCTATCCAGTTGATCACCAAGCAATTTGATCTTCAGGTGGGAATGCTGCATTCGAAGAGAATAGTTTTCCAGGTGTTAACGAGAATGTTGCATCCACTGTTACTGGGCCTACCACGGGGTCACTCCTGCCATGAAAGTTGTTTTGTTTCCATGCGGCCTGCTTGGCTGTCTGTGAATTCCTCTGGTCTTCTGGGGCTGCCATCTGCCTAGTGGGTCTACACGGACGTCTTCGACGTAAAGAAGGCTGAGACCCAGCCACTTCATTGGCCGTATGCCTTCTTATCGACCTTCTTTCTGGGTCCACTCCTTCCCACGGTCGTATTTACCCTCTCTCCCAGGCGGAAACCCAAGACATGATGGGTGTGAAGGCTATCCAACAGTTTCTGGGTTTCGCTAATTATTATCGTCAATTTATACCGCAGTTTTCATTCCAAACGGCCATGATTTCTGCCTTGATCTGCTTGGGTGCTAATCCGAAGGAGTGGACTCTAAAGGCTGAGATCACCTATATCTCCCTGAATCATGCCTTTTAATCACCTCCCACACTGTATAGACCTAAGAATAATAAACAGTTCTTTTTGGAAGCAGATGTTTTTTCCTCTGGGGCCAGCGCAGCTCTCATGCAGAAATTACGTACCTGGAGAATGGTAACCTGCGGTTTCATTTCCAAGGCCTTCTCTTCTCCTGAATGCAACTATTCGATTGGAGACCAAGAGTTGTTGGTGATTAAGATGGCTTTGGAGAAGTGGCCATATTTACAAGAAGGGGTAGTCCATCCAGTTGTTATATTCCTTGACCATCAGAATTGGGTCTAACTGCGGTCCGAACATAGGTTGAACAGATGCCAAGCTGGGTGGTTGTTCTTTGCCAGTTTTGACTTTGTCCTCCATTTTCAGTCAGCAGATAAGAACGTCAAAGTGAATGCGCGCTACAGCTCCTTTCTGTCAACCGACGAAGAGGAGGAGCCACAACATATCATTGAGCCCTCCAGGATACTTACTGTGGCTCTGGTAAATTTATCTTGTGTTCCTACTGGAAAGACCTTCATCGCAGAGTTTGACAGGAAGCTAGGTCTACAGTGGGGTCACTCGTCTAAGTTAGCTGGTCATGTTGGGCATAAGAAAATGGCCTCTCTCATCTCACAGCACTATTGGTCGCCATCCTTGTGCAAAAACATCTTGAACTTAGTCTGTGCCTGTCTGTCTAGTGCTTGGAATAAGACTCCAAAGCAGCTTCCTTCTGGTCGGTTACTACCACTTCCTGTGCCGTCCGCTCCCTGCACCACATTGCGATGGACTTCATCACAGACCTTCCGGTGTCCTCCAGTTGCTCCGTCATCTGGGTGGTGGTGGATAATTTTTCTATAATGCCCCACTTTATTTACTTCTCCGGTCTTTCATCTGCTCCAGAAATCGTTGAGAAGTTCCTTCAGCATATTTTCTGCCTGCGCGATATACCGCTTCACAGCATATCAGACAGAGGCATCCAGTCTACGGCTACCTGCAAGTTGCTGAATGTGTCCTGGGACTTCTCTTCTACCTACCATTCTCAATTTAACAATCAAGCAGACCGGGTCAATAAAGTCCTGACCAACTTCCTACGGTACTTTGTCAATTCTCACCACAGGGACTTGGTCAAGCTTTTGCCTTGAGTGGAGTTCTCGTACAAACATGTGAGCAAAGCATCAGCTAACTGCCCGTTCTTCATTGTAAATGGGCATGAGCCCAACATCCCTTTTCTTGTGGGCATCTCTTCGGGCATCCCTATGGTCACCAACCTCGCTAAACGTTTGTCCAAAATCTGGGAAACACCTGAGCAACACTGGTGAAATCATCAAAATGGATGAAGAGGCACGCAGATAAGAGATGTCTGCACCCACCTATGGCTCTCATCAAGATATATCCATATCAAAGCCCTTTACTACAAGTTGGGTCCCTGCTACATTGGATCTTTTGAGGTTCTTAAACAAATGAATGTCGTTTCCTACAAGTTGCATCCCTGCTCATTTGGACCTTTAGAGGTTTTTAAGCAAATGAATGCCGTCTCATACAAGTTATCAGAGTTATAGGGTATTGGTGTGCACTCAGCTAGAGTATGGTTTCATTAGAGGTGCTAGTGTGGGGTCAATAGTCCCAGAACGTATTCCCAGAACACTGACTGCCAGATCCTGGGAAGGTGGCGTACAGAAGGAAAATATCGACCCCACCAATGTCTAAAACCTCTTCCTCCACATGAGAGAAGTCTGCAGGAGCCTTTATCAGATGGTGTTTATATACATGTTCTCTTACAACCACCCAAACGTCTATGTGATCCACATGAATATATAAAGATAAAAGCTGGAAATCTCTTCCATTGGAATACATGTACACACATTCCTTCCAGCCAAAGGAAATCTAACCTGCTTCTAGACTTCAGCCTCTGGAAAATCTTGTATCATAAACTATTCTTGGTGGTACTCCTTCCATCCTGCTCCATTATTTTCTTCTCTTCTGAAACAGCCCTCCTGTGGAGCGACTATACATGATAAAGGCCGTTGGGCCGAAACGTCCACCATCTTTTGTCGCCATCAAATAAATAATCACTTTTTTGCAAAGAAAAAAAACTTCTTGTCTTCATTTTTTCAACAAGAGAGTGCAGTGTCTATTATATAATAAGTCTCATACAAGTTGACGCTTCTGACCTCGTTATGTATACCAAATTCCTTGTCACAAGTGTGTCACAGCCTGATATGATTTCGGGAGGGGATCAATAGGTCACAGCATATTATTGATCGCAGTTCTTTAGTGCCCGCTCGTCATTTACCCTGAGTTGAAGTTTACAGTCCCTGACAGAAGTTCTGTTGCTTATCCATGTTATGTAAATAAAAGCTTATAACCTGACTTGAAATTCATCCATTGGTTTCATAAATTACTTTTTTGAAAGCTGAAACCCTCCCAAATTTGGTTTAGATTATAAAAATAAAGTTGCTGCAAAGCTGAAATATTGATCATTTAATGAACCCAGAAAGGTCAGATTTTGGCAAGACAAAAGTTTTGTCGCCTTGTCATATAATGCACCCAATCCTAGTTTACATCCTCACCTGTGCTCACTAAATGATTGGTTAATTAGTGGGTATGTATAAAAAGAAACCCAGCACCCCAGACCTTCACTTGAACTGCAACTTGACCTCTGACAACATGCCAAAAATCCACCCTGCGACCAAAGCCTTGATTATCAAGAGGCTGAAGACCAGATCCACTACAGAGGTGGCTGACGCCTTTAATGTGTCTCAGCGTCAAGTACAAATAATTAAAGATTTGAAGAGACTAGAGATGTTTTGACAAGCCCAGGTCCGGCAGACCCCGCAAGACAACTGCTTGGAGGAACGTTTGTTGGTTAGAAAATCCAAAGCCAGCCCCTCTTCCACTGCAGCAGAGCTCCAAAAGGCCTGGTCACCTCAAAACCCTGTGTCAACTAGAACAGTTTGTAGGATTCTGTCTCGAAATGGCCTCCATGGTCGAATCAGAGCCCAGAAGCCAGCACTAAACTAAAGGCAATTAAAAAACTGTGTGGCATTTGCCAAGTCCCGCAGCCTGCTAAACAGATGGACGCTGGAAAAGTGGCAGAAGGTAGATTTCTCGGATGAATCTTCAGTTGAATTACACCACAGCCGCCGCAAATACTGCAGGAGACCTACTGGAGCCTGTATGGATCCAGAAAACAGTTAGGTTTGGTGGTGGAAAGATCATGGTCTGGGGTTACATTCAGTATGGGGGTGTGCGAAACATTTGCAAGGTGGAAGGCAATATCAATAACCTAAAATATCAAGAAGTATTAGCTACCTCTTACATTCCCAATCATACAAGGGGACAAATTCTGTAGCAGGATGGTGCTCCATCTCATACATCCATCTCTACAACAAAGTTCCTCCTGCAAAGAAGATCAAGGTGCTCAAGGACTGGCCAGCCCAGTCACCAGACATGATCATCATTGAGCATATTTGGGGTAGGATGAAAGAGGAAGCTTGGAAGACAAAACCAAAGAATCTAGATAACCTCTGGGAGGCATGTAAGACTGCATTCTTTGCTATTCTTGATGACTTCATCAATAAATTGTATGAATCATTGTTGAACCGCATGGATGCAGATCTTCAAGCTCATGGAATTCACACAAAATATTAAATATGGCTCTAATAGCACCACAACTTCATTCACCAATGTTATACAACATATCTTTGTATTAGAAGTTAATTATTTGTTTGAATATCACATTACTTTCTGTGGGCGACAAAACATTTGTCTTATCAAAATCTGACCTTTCTGTGTTCATTAAATGATCAATATTTCAGCTTTGCAGAAACTTTATTTTCATAACCTAAACCAAATTCTGGAGGGTTTCAGCTTTTAAAAGAGTGATTTATAAAACCAATGGATGAATTTAAAGTCAGATTATAATCTTTTATTTACATAACATGGATAAGCGACAGAACGTCTGTCAGGGACTGTATTTAATGCCATTCGATACTGAAGGGGTTAAGGTGCATTTCCATCCTACAAGGATATAAAAGGTAGTTGTAATCTCAGCTGCAGCCACTCCATTCTGTCATAAATATCCGCTCTTCACTCCTCCCTATGCCGGCTATAGCTCATTCCTATGCTGCCCATGTTGAAGGAGCTAGGCTCTGCAGAGAGGGGAGCTGTAACTGTTGCAGCTATGAAGTTCCTGTTGAAGAAACCTTGGAGTGCTGTTTGCTGTGTATTTCCCCACCTGTTTGTCTTATTTACCAATGGTTGTCTTATTGCAGTGGTGAGACAAGCAATGGCCTTCACAACTCTGATTTCTGTGGAGCTACTGCAGGGAAGAGTGGGCAAAGATCGCTAAATGTAGATATGCCGTGAGATGGGCTCCGGCCCAAAAAGACTGGATGCAGTCATATATACAAAGGTTATTTCAACAGTGTTACTTTATGCCATTGCAGATTTATGCAACCACATTATTTTAGCTTTTTATTTTTCCATTCAAATTTCAGTTTGTCTCTCCAAGTATTTCTAGATATTATGGGCAACATTACAGGTGGAAAAAGTTCAGAAATTACCGTATTTTTCGGACCATAAGACGCACTTTTTTCACCCCAAATGTTGGGGGAAAAGTGGGGGGTGCGTCTTATGGTCTAAATATAGGGCCGATAATGAGGGTGCTGTGGTGGAGCGGGTCATCGGGGGCATGAGCAGGCTGCAGCAGCGCCTGCCGTGACCACGTGGACCCACTCATTTAATATGCACGCCCATCCTCCCGCCCTTCTCTCAGCGCTGAAGCAGGCGTTGACAGGTGGGCGGGATGATGGGCGAAGGATAAACAGCCGGCCCGCATGATCACCCCTGGCAACTACAGCCTGGAGTGATCATGTGCGGCTGTATTCACTGCCCCCCGCACATCATCATCATCAGCGCGGGGTGCAGTGAATCAGTATATTCACCTGTCACCGTTCCCCTGCAGCACCACAATCTCCTCCTGGCTGCAGGCGGCCGCTGAGTGGAGCCATCCCCGTTCCCCTGCAGCATTGCGATGTCCTCCTGTGCCAGCGGCGGCCGCTGAGTGGAGACTAGCGGCGCGCACAGCGATGACGTCATCGCTGTGCGCACGTGTCCACACGCAGCCGCCGCTGGCACAGACGGGAGGAGGAGCGATGCTGCAGGGAGTGAGGTAAGGGAGTATGAATGTTTATTTTTTTTATGTGCCACAGGATGTGGGCCGTATACCAGGATGGGGGTGTATAGCACGATGGGGGCATATAGCAGGATGGGGGTGTATTATGAGCAGGATGGGGGTATATTATGAGCAGGATGGGGGTATATGAGCAGGATGGGAGTATATAGCAGGATGGTGGTATATGAGCAGGATGGTGGTATATGAGCAGGATGGTGGTATATGAGCAGGATGGGGGTATATGAGCAGGATGGGGGTAAATAGCAGGATGGGTGTATACAGCAGGATGGGGCCATATGCCAGGATGGGTTATATAGCAGGATGGGGCCATATGCCAGGATGGGGTATATAGCAGGATGAGGGACATATACTGTATATACAAGGCAGGAGGATCATTGCCAGGCTGGGGTACCTTAGTAGAGAATTTGGAGACATTACCCCCATAACAGTGTCAGCAGCAGATCCTCGCTCCATAACAGTGTGTCATGACTCCCATTTTTTGCTTAAAATTTTATTTTCCTGCTCTAAAACCAGGGTGCGTCTTATGGTCCGAGAAATACGGTATTCTTTTTGGTAGGATTTCTTACCTGACAAAAATCTGGCATTTTTTAGAGGTGTGTAGACTTTTTAGATTCACTTTATATACATTTTTATGAAACGTGTTAATTTTGTGAAAGTTTGTACTTTTTCCATGTGTAGGATGCACGGGAAACTTCTTACACCTTATTTTTAGGTTAAGTTATGTTCATTTTTTTTAGTCCCACATTGTAGCAGCTGCTGAATGAGAAGAATCTGTGACTTCTCTGCATTTAGTGGTCACTACTCACCTGGGCGGTTATCTGTGGGAATCTCCTCTTTACTCCGCTCATCACCCCTCACATATATCTCTGTAGTATTAATATGGGTCAGATCTTCCCCCTGAAACAAATATTGTAAAAGTCACAGACAGATGGAGAAGTCACATCTATGATCAGCTCTAATCCTGCCATCTCCACCGCTCTCATTACACAAGTATAACACATATAATACTGGAGGATAAAACAAGACTGAGCACAAGACCTTCACAGCCGTCTACACATCATAGGGAGATTTCATGGCCCCTTCTCTCCATCTACCTGATGATCCTGAGGAACATCGGGCTCTTCTTGGTTACAGTCCTGTGGGAGAAGAGGACGGGGACATCTCTCTGGTGTTGTCCTCTTACTGGATAGACCTGGAGGAGACACATACAGGGACTGAATTCATTCCTTACATACAGATAATTATAGGCCGTGTGTATTTAGTCCTGTCTATTACCTGGTGATGTGAGGGGCCGGGGAACCTCCATCATGACGTCCTTGTACAGATCTTTGTGTCCTTCTAAATACTCCCACTCCTCCATGGAGAAATAGACGGTGACGTCCTGACACCTTATAGGAACCTGACACATACAATGATACCGTCACCCCCGATCCCTTCATAGCGTTACTGTATAATGTCCCAGCATTCCCAGCAGTGTCACCTCTCCAGTCAGCAGCTCAATCATCTTGTAGGTGAGTTCTAGGATCTTCTGGTCATTGATGTCCTCATGTATCGGGGGGTGAGGTGGAGGCCCCGTGATTGGGCTCAGGGGTCTTCCCCATCCCTCAGACACAGGGGCCTGACAGCGCTCACTAGAGGTCTTCTTCACTACTGTGTAATCCTGGTTATGGAGAGACACAGTAAGAAATCTCACTCCAGACATTTCCAGAGTCCTCACCTCTCCAGTTCTGTCCATCTGTTATTCCCATAGATAAGAATGGTGTAATGTGACGTCATCAGAATCTCTCACCTCTCCAGTAAGCCGGAAGAGGATCTCTAGGGTGAGGTGTAATATCCTCTCCGCCATCTTGTCCCTGTCCATATCCATCCTTCACGGGGCAATCAGGAGACTTCTCTTCTATAGAGCGATTGTTCTCCCCCAGCATCTAATGTGTATGGAGCCTGAGCCCAGTAATGGGGAATCTCCACACACCTCCTCCTGCAGAGCCCACACTAGATATATGGCTGCTCTGTGCTTCCAGGACCTGTGATGATGTCACATGGAGGGGAGGAGTCAGGGTCACATGATCAGCTCCTCAGTGTATGCAGGACTCTGCTGTGCTGGGTGTCTTGGTGCTGGATGAGGGGAAGTTTATGTGTGGGGTCAGGAGGGGTTTACAGTGTGGATGTAGCAGAGCCGTGTGTGTACGAGGTGTACGGAGCGGAGCCGTGTGTGTGCAAGGTGTACAGAGCAGAGCCGTGTGTGTGCGAGGTGTACGGAGTGGAGCCGTGTGTGTACGAGGTGTACGGAGCAGAGCCGTGTGTGTACGAGGTGTACGGAGCAGAGCCGTGTGTGTGCGAGGTGTACGGAGTGGAGCCGTGTGTGTACGAGGTGTACGGAGCAGAGCCGTGTGTGTACGAGGTGTACGGAGCAGAGCCGTGTGTGTGCGAGGTGTACGGAGTGGAGCCGTGTGTGTACGAGGTGTACAGAGCAGAGCCATGTGTGTACGAGGTGTATGGAGCGGAGCCGTGTGTGTGCAAGGTGTACAGAGCAGAGCCGTGTGTGTGCGAGGTGTACGGAGTGGAGCCGTGTGTGTACGAGGTGTACGGAGTGGAGCCGTGTGTGTACGAGGTGTACGGAGTGGAGCCGTGTGTGTACGAGGTGTACAGAGCAGAGCCATGTGTGTACGAGGTGTATGGAGCGGAGCCGTGTGTGTGCAAGGTGTACAGAGCAGAGCCGTGTGTGTGCGAGGTGTACGGAGTGGAGCCGTGTGTGTGCAAGGTGTACAGAGCAGAGCCATGTGTGTACGAGGTGTACGGAGCGGACCCGTGTGTACGAGGTGTACAGAGCAGAGCCGTGTGTGTGCGAGGTGTACGGAGTGGAGCCGTGTGTGTACAATGTGTACAGAACGTAGCCGTGTGTGTACGGAGCGGACCTTTGTGTGTATGAGGTGTACGGAGCAGAGCCGTGTGTACGAGGTGTACGGAGCGGAGCCGTGTGTGTGCAAGGTGTACGGAGTGGAGCCGTGTGTGTACAATGTGTACAGAACATAGCCGTGTGTGTAGAAGGTGTACGGAGCAGAGCCGTGTGTATGAGGTGTTCGGAACAGAGCAGTGTGTGTGCGAGGTGTGCAGAGCCATGTATTTCTGACATATATACAAAGCAGAGCCGTGTTTGTACAACATAAAAGGAGTGAATCCATGTTTGTACAATGTGTATGGAGCGGGGCTGTGTGTGTACAACGTCTCTAAGCCGACTACAGGTAGGCCAGATTCTTGTGGTCGGTGTAGATGACAGAGGGATGCAGAGCCCCTCCAGCAGGTAACGCCACTGCTCCAGAGCTATCACCTCAGGGACAGAGAAGGTCTTGGAAAAGAAAGCGCAGGTTACCATGTGACTGGTTGAAGATTTCTGTGTGAGAACCGCACCGGCCCCAGAGGGAGAAGCGTCTACTTCTAAGAACTGTTTGTTGATCTCCAGTCTGTGCAGCGCTGGAGCCGAGTAGAAGGCCTGAATAAGGCAGGAAAGTGCACTCTCAGGCCTATTTCACACATCAGTGAAAAACAGAGACGTTTCATGTTAAAAACGCATATGTCCCTCCGTGTGCCGTGATTCACGGCGCACATGTGTTCTCCATATGTTATCAGTGATCCGTGATAGCATATGGAGATCAGGTATTCCAAACTCACCTGCCCCACTCCTGCTGTCCGTGGTGCTATTCCCCTATCCATTCTACCACCATTTTTTAAATCGCTGGATTCTGGTCCCCGTAGACTTATATGGGGACCGGCTTGCGGCCTTGAATAGGTTTGTAAAAAACAGATAACCGGGACCTCCCAGTCCCGGTTATCTGTGAGTCCACCCAACACTACCTATAGTATGTGTATGAGGAATAGAGATGGGAGTCAGTTCCCAATGATGATGATGAAAAAACTACTAAACGTAGCAGAGAGTGATTTTAAAAACTCGATCACACCAGATATTCCCACCAGAGCTGTGGAGTCGGTGTCCATTTTGGTGGAGTCGGAGTCAGTATAAAATTGACCAACTCCAACTCCTAAAATATATAATAAATTGGGTACAGTGGTTCAATGCAGTATGCAATTAATATTTTTTCATAAGAATTTTGGGAATGGTATGAAATGTCCTATAAATGGCTGTTCTATTCCTGATCAGAGGATCTCGGCTTTCAGTTGAGATGAATTTTTGCTGCTCTTAAGCTACATGAGATACAGTGCCTTGCGAAAGTATTCAGCCCCCTTGATTTTTAAACCTTTTCGCACATTTCAGGCTTCAAATATAAAGATAAAAATTTTATGGTGAAGAATCAACAAGTGGGACACAATTGTGAAGGTAAACAATATTTATTGCTTATATTAAATTTTTATAAAAAAACTGAAAAGTGGGGCGTGCAATATTATTCGTCCCCTTTAAGTTAATACTTTGTAGCGCCACCTTTTTCTGCGATTACAGCTGCAAGTCTCTTGGGGTATGTGTCTATCAGTTTTGTACATCGAGAGACTGAAATTCTCGCCCATTCTTCCTTTGCAAACAGCTGGAGCTGAGTGAGGTTGGATGGAGAATGTTTGTGAACAGCAGTTTTCAGCTCTTTCCACAGATTCTTGATTGAATTCAGGTCTGGACTTTGACTTGGCCGTTCTAACACCTGGATATGTTTATTTGTGAACCATTCCATTGTAGATTTTGCTTTATGTTTGGGATCATTGTCTTGTTGGAAGACAAATCTCTGTCCCAGTCTCAGGTCTTTTGCAGACTCCAACAGGTTTTCTTCAAAAATGGTCCTGTATTTGGCTCCATCCATCTTCCCATCAATTTTAACCATCTTCCCTGTCCCTACTGAAGCAAAGCAGGCCCAAACCATGATGCTGCTGCCACCACCATGTTTGACAGTGGGGATGGTGTGTTCAGAGTGATGAGCTGTGTTGCTTTTATGCCAAACATATCATTTGGCATTGTGCCCAAATAGTTCGATTTTGGTTTCATCTGATCAGAGCACCTTCTTCCACATGTTTGGTGTGTCTCCCAGGTGGCTTGTGGCAAACATTAAACAACACTTTTTTATGGATATCTTTGAAAAATGGCTTTCTCCTTGCCACTCTTACATAAAGGCCAGATTTGTGCAGAGTACGACTGATTGTTGTCCTATAAACAGACTCTCCCACCCCAGCTGTAGATCTCTGCAGTTCATCCAGAGTGATCATGGGCCTTTTGGCTGCATCTCTGATCAGTCTTCTCCTTGTTTGACATGAAATTTTTAAGGGACGGCCGGGTCATGGTAGATTTGCAGTGGTATGATACACCTTCCAGTTCAATATGATCACTTGCACAGTGCTTCTTGGGATGTTTAAAGTATTGGAAGTCTTTTTGCAACCAAACCTGGCTTTAAACTTCTCCACAACAGCATCACGGACCTGCCTGTTGTGTTCCTTGGTCTTCATGATGCTATCTGCGCTTTAAACAGAACATAACTATCACAGAGCAGGTGCATTTATACGGAGACTTGATTACACACAGGTGGCTTATATTTATCATCATAAATCATTTAGGACAACATTGGATCATTCAGAGATCCTCAATGAACTTCTGGAGTGAATTTGCTGCACTGAAAGTAAAAGGGGCCGAATAATATTGCACGCCCCAATTTTGAGTTATTTATTTTTTACAAAAATTTAAAATAAGCAATACAATTTGTTCAACTTCACAATTGTGTCCCACTTGGTGTTGATTCTTCACCATAAAATGTACATTTTTTTATCTTTATGTTTGAAGCCTGAAATGTGGGAAAAGGTTGAAAAATTCAAGGGGGCGAATACTTAGCAAGGCACTGTAAGTAGTGAAGCTTCTCTTCTACAGATAAAGGATAAAAACAAAGAAACAAAAGAAAAATCTCAGAACTGTAGACTGAATAGGACAGTGGGATTAAGGTAATTACTTTTTAAAGCAAGTCTAAACTTTCAATAAACTGTGCATAAATCAATAGTCCAGTATATGTTCTCTCTGTATGGTTGATGCTTTAGTTTGTATTTTCCCTAAGCTCGTATTTGGAGAGTTTAGCTGCTCTGATGGCTTCTATACACTATACATAGAATATAAGGGAAAAATTGTTTTCTACCATCTCAAATTCAGAAATACAGCAACAGAATTAATGAGGACCATACACACACACACACACACACACACACGTGAAAAAGTACTAGTTGTAGAAGCTAAAATGTCATGTTAATAGCTCTGTTACCAGTTTGTTTTCATTGTTCCCTACCTCCTCCCCTCTTCAAAGACTGTGAGCATCATAATGTGAAGCATTTAGTGAGCTGTACCCTGAGAGAAGCCCAAGATTGAAAGTTCACCATAAAGCTATCTTAGAACATTTTCCAAACCTTTTATTTGTCATCATCTGTCCTATTGATTTATGCATTTGTTTTTTATTTTGATATAATATTATACATACGTACATGACTCCCTATTCTTGCAGGAATTACAGTATAACATACCTTATTTCTTTATAGGCCAAAATTATTTTGAGAGACAATTTATATGATTACAAAATGTCTAAGAAGCTCCCTATGAAGTCAGCTGTATTTGAGGATTTCACAGTGACTCAAGATAAAAAATATTTTGTGTGTCAATGTATGACAAGTGACCCAGAAGAAAACAAATGCTGCGATGTCAAAATCAGTGCATCTTCAGGCAGTGATAAAAATGCTCCTAGAAGAGCTTCCAGTCTAAAAAGACATTTACAACGCTTCCAGCCAGAAGTTTTCAAAGCTGTGACTGAAAAAGATAACAGCAGCACCAAGAAACCAGTGCCCAGAACTTCCTGCCAGGTGAGATCACAGCAGCACCAAGAAACCAGTTCTCAGCACTTCCCACCAGGCAAAGGAGGAGGAAAGAGCATCTCAAACATCAGTTACAAGATATTTTGTAAGTGACAAAGTTACTGTAACAATGACAGCAGATATGTTTAAAAGACAGCTCATACAGCTTGTTGTGAAGGACGGTGTACCATTATCATTATTTGCACCACCAGCTTTTACAGCTCTAAATGGAGAAATGGCCCGCAAACTTGGTGTTTCTCTGAAAAGAGAAAGTATTAGAAAATTAGTAATTGAAGAAACCCTTAACCAAAAAGATCTTATAAAGACTCAAGAAACGCTTTATGTTTCTTAAAATGGATGCCTGCATATATCAGACTAAACTATTTTGCCATCAATGTTCGATTTGTTTGTGACAACAAAAAAAAATTGTTACCAAGACACTGGCAGTAAAAGATGCTAAAGCTCATCACACCAGCCAGTTTCTCCAGGCCTTAGTGGAAAAAGTCCTGCGAGATTATGAACTCAAAAAAACAACAAGTTCTTGCTATTGAAACTGACATGCTTGAAACATAAGTACAAATCAAACTGATGAATGAGACTAATAAAGGTGAAAAGTAGCTAGACGAGAATATCAGATTAAGTATGTGTGGGATGGAGCCACACTCCTGTTCCTGTAACTGAGGAGCAAACAGACATTACTACAGAAGAACAGCAGAATGATCCTTTAGAATTAGATCATCTTGTTGAAGCTGCTTCACATCTCTCTCGTATTTATTACATGCGCTGTGTTGTGCACACGCTGCAGCTGGCAACAAGAAATAGTCTGCAGGAGGGACATGCTGGAAATCTGATTGGCAAAGTGAGGAAATTGGTTATTGCTTCCAGAACCTCACAAATTGATTCCATCTTGATGAAACGTGGTGGAAAACGGTTAATTGTCGATCAAGCCACTTTGTGGAGCAGCACTTATTTGATATTTGAGCGATCGCTTGAGCTAAAACCCTTTCTTGTAGACATGGCCAACCCTCAGGTAACACTAACTGAAAGTCAATGGACACAAGTGGCTTAACTGAAGGAATTGCTTCATCACCCATTTACAGTTACTAAAAAATTGCAAGCTGTGAATTTAACTCCCAGCATTTTCCTAAAGAAGTGGAATAACTTGCTGTGTTGCCTGTCCCAAAGAGGAGGTTTAATTGCAGATGGCATTGCTTCAATGAAATGGAGAGAGACACTGCTATTGGAAAATAAAATTCTTCTGGCAGCTGTTTATGTGGACCCAAGTCATCGTATACTGCTGGATGATCAACAGCTTACTAAAGGAAAATAAGCTCTGACGAGGTAGCAGTTAGGGTGAGTGGGCTACAGGACTGCCAAGACCAAGAGGACTTGGATCCTGACAGTGCTACTGCTGCCGTATCTTGAACCTCATCAGATGATGAGTTTAATTTTGACGAGTACCGTATTTTTCGGACTATAAGACGCACCCTGGTTTTAGAGGAGGAAAATAGGAAAATAAAATTTTAACCAAAAAATATGGTCATGACACACTGTTATGGGGCGAGGATCTGCTGCTGACACTGTTATGGGGGCAATGTCCCCAAATTCTCTACTAAGGTACCCCATTCTGATAAGGATCCTCCTGCCTTGTATATGATCCTGCTCATATACCCCCCATCCTGCTAATAATATACCCCCCATCCATCCTGCTAATAATATACCTTCCATCCATCCTGCTCATGAAATGCCCCCATCCATCCTGCTCATGAAATGCCCCCATCCATCCTGCTCATGAAATGCCCCCATCCATCCTGCTAATGATATGCCCCCATCCATCCTGCTCATGAAATGCCCCCATCCATCCTGCTCATGAAATGCCCCCATCCATCCTGCTCATGAAATGCCCCCATCCATCCTGCTCATGATATGCCCCCATCCATCCTGCTCATGAAATGCCCCCATCCATCCTGCTCATGAAATGCCCCCATCCATCCTGCTCATGAAATGCCCCCATCCATCCTGCTCATGAAATGCCCCCATCCATCCTGCTCATGATATGCCCCCATCCATCCTGCTCATGAAATACCCCCATCCATCCTGCTCATGAAATGCCCCCATCCATCCTGCTCATGATATGCCCCCATCCATCCTGCTCATGAAATGCCCCCATCCATCCTGCTCATGATATGCCCCCATCCATCCTGCTCATGAAATACCCCCATCCATCCTGCTCATGATATGCCCCCATCCATCCTGCTCATGAAATACCCCCATCCATCCTGCTCATGATATGCCCCCATCCATCCTGCTCATGAAATGCCCCCATCCATCCTGCTCATGAAATACCCCCATCCATCCTGCTCATGATATGCCCCCATCCATCCTGCTCATGAAATACCCCCATCCATCCTGCTCATGATATACCCCCATCCTGGTAAATGGCGTGTATCCTGTGGCACAGGAAAAAAAAATAAACGTTTATACTTACCCTTCCTCACTCCCTGAAGCACCGATCTCTGTCTCAGCTGCAGCACCGCTGTGTGGAGCCGTCACCGTTGTCTGCAGCATCGCGTCTTCCTGTCTGTGCCGGCGGTAAGCTGATCGATTCTGGTGGATACTAGCGGCGTGCACAGCGATGACGTTATCGCGGTGCGCGCTGCTAGTGTCCAGATCAGCTGACCGCCGGCACAGACAGGAAGACGCGATGCTACAGGGGGGCGGCTCCACACACGGTGACGGGTGAGTACACTGATTCACTGCACCCCGCGCTGATAATGATGCACGGGGGGCAGTGAATACAGCCGCACATGATCACTCCAGGCTGGGTGATCACGGCCGGCTGCTAATTATGCACACCCCCCTTCCCGCCCATCACCCCGCCCACCTGTCAGCGCCGGTTTCGCTGAGAGATGATGGGCGGGAGGATGGGCGTGCATATGTAATGAGCGGGCCCACGTGGTCACGGCAGGCTGCTGCAGGCTGCTACAGCCTGCTGGTACCGCCGATGACCCGCTCCACCGCGGCACCCTCATTCCCCGCACCCGCAACCTTATAGTCAGACCATAAGACGCACCCCCCACTTTCCCACAACATTTGGGGGGAAAAAAGTGCGTCTTATGGTCCGAAAAATACGGTATTTGGATGACATGGAGCAGGCAAAGCATTGCCGCAGGGAAAAAGATCCCACTCCCATAGCAAACAGATTGACCAAATTTTAGCAACATTTTTCACTTGCTCTTCAAGAAGTAGAAGAGTTCAACAAAAATGACTGTGCATGAGGCAATTCCTTTATACCCTGAGATTGTCAGAGATGCTGCCCATGTGGTCACCGCTTTGCCACCAACCCAAGTTAGTGTAAAGAGGTTGTTCTCCAGCCTTAAAATAATTAGGTCAGATTTGAGGTAACCTACGAAGGAGGATTTGATGGAGGTCATACTATTTCTCAGGACAAATTCATAGACTGCACAAATATTATTCCATACATTTTTGTTGAAAACTGTTTGTTCCCCACTTACTACAAAGTGTATTGTATATTTACAATATATTAAAGTTTTTGTGTTCAAAACTTACAAAGGTATACAATAAATATATTTTATGTTCTACTTAAACAGCTTAATTATTGCATCATAATAAAGATTAAAAGTCTGTTGTTACCATTTTACTAATGTAAATATATGATATATACATAAGTCATGTATAAGGGAGTCGTAGTCGTGGAGTCAGAATCAGGGAAATTGAGGAGTCAGAGGTTTTTCTTATTGACTCCACAGCGCTGGTTCCCACAAAGAAGGAATGGAACGTAGATATAAATAGTAATTTGTAATATGAGCATGTTTATTATTGTAGTATAGAGAAGTATAGAGAAGTTACAGACACTGTTCAGGCATAGAGATTTTGCACTGAAAGTAACTAATGAATGGCAGATCGCTGAGATTGGGAGTTAGAAAGAAGAGGGCAGAAAGATGTTGGGTATTTTTTTTTTAGGGGATAGGTTGTAGTACTCTTGTCCATATAGTAAATATATCACAATGTGAAATGTTCAATGCACATGGAATATTGCTTTTTATTTGATGTTTAGAAAACAAGCGTCTGTTAGTAACTGTATATATTTTAATTCTAATGTAACATCTAACCTGCTTTCCCTTTCTTGTTTACATACCTGCCTTTACTTTGACTATCTCTTTTGTGTTTTCTTGTTCAGTTTGTCAAATATACAATATGGTTTCTCCCCATGTCAATTTTTCACAGTGGTCAACAAATGTATAATTTTCAAGTTAAACATTTCTCACCTTCTAGGTATGCTAATTTTTTCTACCCTTGTGAGATTTGTTATGCTTAATAAGATGCCATTTGAGTGTAAAACATTTCCCACATTCTGAACATGAAAATGGCTTCTCCCCTGTGTAAAATCTTTTGTGATTAGCAAGGGTTGATTGATCTGCAAAACCTTTCCCACATTCTGAACATCAAAAAGCCTTTTCCCCTGTGTGAGTTCTCTGGTGTCTAACAACATTTGATTTGTGTGCAAAATGTTTCCCACATTCTGAACATGAATATGGCTTCTCCCCCGTGTGAATTCTCTGATGTATAACAACATCTGGTTTATGTGCAAAATATTTCCCACATTCTGAACATGAAAATGGCTTCTCCCCTGTGTGAAATCTTTTGTGACCAGCAAGGGTTGATCGATCTGCAAAACATTTCCCACATTCTGAACATGAAAAAGGCTTTTCCCCTGTGTGAATTCTCTGGTGTCTAACAACCGCTGATTTTCTTGCAAAATATTTCCCACATTCCAAACAGGAATATGGCTTTTCCCCCGTGTGAGTTCTCTGATGTGTAACAACATCTGATTTATTTGCGAAACATATCCCACATACTGGACATGAAAAAGGCTTTTCCCCTGTGTGACTTCTCTGGTGTCTAACAACATCTGATTTATGTGCAAAATATTTCCCACAGTCTGAACATGAATACGGCTTCTCCCCCGTGTGAGTTTTCTGGTAATTAACAGCGTCCCAAGAAAATCTTTTCTCCCTTGTGTGAATTTTTTTATGGATTTTTCCATATTCAGAAGTTGAAAATGGCTTCTTTGCTGCAAGAGCACTTTGATTTTGAATGCCTCTTTTGTGACACTTAGTCTTCTCAATAGTCTGTGATGAATGAGAAGGTAGGTCTTGTTTAAAAGAATCAGATGCTAGATCTTTGCTGTGAAGGCATGATGGTATATCTGGAATAGTGGTATTCACTTCAGTTATATCTTGTGTGATATCATGGTCTTCTGATTTAAATATTGAACATGTCAGTTTTGCCTCTAATCTCCTGGTATAGTTATCTGCCAAGAATAAAAATTATTTTTAATCATATAAACAAATTTAAGGATAGAATTTATAAAATAGCTTCTAATGCCATTACCAGAGTCCCTGGGAACGCCAGCACACTTACTCTCCTGGCCACCCAGCCGTGGCATCTCTGTCCCTAGTCCCTAGCTGCCATCTCCCATGGCCTGCGCACGCCACGCAGGTCTCCTGGAAGTGTGCTTAGGACACACACGCACCTATTCTTAAAGGGCCAGCATGACCTAACCCAGAAGTGGCTCTCAGCCCCTGGATGAGAGGCACTAGATATTTAAGGCATTCTCCCCGTATATGCCATGTGGTCTATTCTTAGATCTAATGGTTAGGTCCAGTTCCATTTGCTGAGTCTTATGCAGTGTGTGTCAACATATGGCTGTACCTTAGTATCTACCGTGACCACTGGAGCTACTGTATCTGCTGCACCTGTCATATCCACTGTATTTTCCTACTTCAGCCATCCGGTCTGCACCCAAGGGCCAGCTGTCGCAAAACCTGGACTCCCTAGAGTAGCACCTGGCGGCTACCTTGCAGCACAAACTTATTATCTCCATCAGAGGCTGTAGTGAAGACGAGGATGTTGCTTAGTTACACCTGTCCTGGTTGAGCCGGTGCTGTGGCCCAGTGGATCAACTCCCGCTTGCACCCACTAGCAAAACAGTTTGCCCAAGCCATGGATCCTGTTGACTCCAGTATTCCTCAGCTTACAGGTATGCAGCAGGACATGCTATGTCAACCGAAACAACTAGTCCAAATCATGAACTACTTGCAGTCAGTGGGCACCTACTTGCAAAGCTTGATACCAACGTCTCCACCCAATCCTGTCTTAGTTGTAGTCACCATCCAAGCAGCATATCCAGCTACAAGCTTCAGTCCTCATCTGTCTGCTCCTCTGCAGTTTGATGGCATCCTCAAGCAATGCAGGGGATTCATAAACCAGTGCACTTTGAAGTTTTGCCTCAATAGTTAGTTTCAGACCAGGCCAAAGTGGCCTTAAAGATGTTGCACATGACTGGTGAAGCCCTTGCTTGATAGTGATCCTATCGTCTTGGACTTGCAAACCTAACCAGGTGGGCATTCTGCAAGGCATTCGATGAGCCAGGTTGTGTTTCCTGGAAAAGCAGGGGCTTAAGGAAGGGGGAGGTACTATCCCCGCACTGCCCTGCCCTTGTTCTTTAGCGGGGACGGTGGCCCACTTACCCTCCCAACAGTGCCTTTCATGTTCCTGGTCCCTGCCACAGTCTCCCAGGGTCTGAACATGCAAATAGATCTCCTCGCTTAAAGCTTGCATGCATTCATCTATTCTTAAATGGCTAGTGTGCCCTAACCCAAAAGTACCTATCAGCCAATGGCAGAAAGGCACTAGATATTTAAGGCATCCTCCCACCATGAGAGGTGCCTGGGCAACGCTGCCTATCCTTCGGGACATGTAGCTAGTTGTCAGGTCTCATTCCGCTTGCTGTGCGTGCTAACACATCTCGTATGCTAGTATGCAGTGTGTCCGGCGGACATGCTGCTTCTATCTATAACATGATCGGTTTATTGGCAACATCTGAGTTAATTAGAGACACACCTGTGGATCTATTTGAATGCACACCTGAAACACACTGCTTCTTTGTGTAGCATCATGAGAAAGTCAAAAGAAATCAGCCAAGATCTCAGGAAGAGAATTTTGGACTTCCACAAGTCTGGTTCATCCTTGGGTGCAACCTCCAGATACCTGAAGGTGCCTCATTCATCTGTACAAACAATTATACGCAAGTACAAATAAGATGGGAATGTCCAACCATCATACCGCTCAGGAAGGGACGGGTTCTGTGTACCAAAGATGAACGTGCTTTGGTCAGAAAAGTGCATATCAACCCAAGAACAAAAGACCTTGTGAACATGCTGAGACCCCAAACAAAACTTAACAAAACAATTATCTTTACTAAACATCAAAAACAGACAACTCAATAATAAAAATACAAAAATACCCATGCAGACAATAAATTATCTAAACATTAACGGGATAGTCCATACAACAATTGTTCTGGTAGAAATAACACCACACCAGTAAGAGCATAATTTTTATATCAAAATTGGTTAGATTATTTTTATTTAATTTTTATTTTTACACTTAGTCTCCTCAAGTTCAATCAGTTAATCTGAAAGAAATATAATTGTTCAAGTATCAAAATATACCACTCAGCAAATTTAAATTATTATACCAAAATAGTCATAAATATTTTTTGTTATTGGTCTCCTAAGGCAAAATTCGACAATTTATCGAAAATATGCAGAATTTTGTAAGAAAAGGATTTCTATTAGTTTGCTAAAGTGCAAGTGCATATTGAATAATTCGCCAATACAAAAAATATATACTTTTGCAAAAGGGATTTGACTGGGACCACAGCAAGTAACCAATCGGATCTACTAGTAACACTATATATTTAATATATAGATAATTATCAATTACCAAAAAATTAGTATGTCATGTGCAAACCCCAAAAGGAGTGTCAAAATAATTAAATGGCATTCTGAAATTGGATAACATCCTAGTGTGGTGTGAAAAATGGCCAATGTTTTTCAAAAACCCACTATTCAATACAATTAACATAGACGCTCCTATAATTAAATGGCCCCATTACTATGCAATGGAATATGAGGGATACCATTATAGCAGCAGTGAGGGAACAAAGTATAGTAAATAATCATTCACAAGTTAAGTTCCCTATCTCCATTCTAACTACTACAGGAGTAGTCAAAAGGAAATCAAATAGTTTAATACGAAACGTACGTCGGGAGTTCCCATGGCAGACGATGTAAGATGACATGTATTTAACTGTTTGAATGAGTTACTGTTACTAGTAGATCTGAGTGGTTACTTGCTGTGGTCCCAGTTAAATCCAATTTGCAACTGTATATATTTTTTGTATTGGTGATTTTTTTAATAAGCACTTGCACTTTAGCAAACTAATAGAAATCCTTTTCTTACACAATTCTGCACATTTTTAAATAATTGTTGAATTTTGCCTTAGGAGTCCAATAACAAAAGTAATTATGACCATTTTGGTATAATAATTTAAATTTACTGAGTGGTATATTTTGATACTTGAACAATTGTATTTTTTCAGATTAACTGATTGAGCTTCAGGAGACAAACTATAAAAATAAAAGAAAAATAATCTGACCAATTGTGATAAACTGTGATCTTGCTGGTGTATTGTTCTTTCTACCAGAACAATTGTTATATGGACTATCCCATTAATGTTATATAATAGTGTTTAGATAATTTATAGTCTGCCTGGGTATTTTTGTATTTTTATCCTTTCTCCGCATAATTTTTTTATTGTATTGTCCATGTTTAATAAAGATAATTATTTGGTTAAATTTTGTTTGGGGTCTCTCTTGTTTGGATCCGCTATTGCATTGTGACCCTGGTATACAATTTAGTGTTTTGGAGAATTGTGAAGATGCTGGTGGAAGCTTGTAAGATTGCGTCATTATCCACAATGAGACTGCCAAAAATAAGCCATTACTCCAAAAGAAACATAAAAAAGCCAGATTGTTTGCAAATGCACACTGGAACAGAGACCTTAATTTGTGCAGACATGTCATGTGGTCTCACAAAACTAAAATTGAACTGTTTGGCCATAATGACCATCGTTACGTTTGGAGGAAAAAAGGGAAAAGCTTTGAAGCCTAAAAACAGCATCCCAACTGTGAAACACGGGGGCGGCAGCATCATGATGGGGGGTTGTTTTGCTGCAGGAGGGACTGGTGACTTCTCAAAATAGATGGCATTATGAGGAAAGAAAATTATGTGACAATACTGCAGAAACATCTCAAGACATCAGCCAGGAACTTAAAGCTTGGGCAGAAATGGGTCTTCCAAATGGACAATGACCCGAAGCTCCTGCCAAACTGGTTACAAAGTGGCTTGTCACGATTCCTCTAGAGCATCTTACAGACTTGGATATGCTCTGCAGTGCTTACAGACCTGGCAGTGACACTATTTCTTTGTCCAGAGCATCTTGCCTTAGCAGTTATGCTCTGCGGCGCCTTCCTTATATACTGAACTGCCAGCGTGGTCCAGATTGGTTCTGGGAGGTGCTTGGTACTCAGCTGTTTCACCTTGCTGGTAATTGCTCAGGCTTCTTTACGGAGCATGCTCCCCCTGAGCCTTGCCAGTTGTATTTTTTTGGCTCTGCTGTGTTGCTATTGCTTGTGTTCAGATCTTGGTTTTCTAACCCCAGACTGTTGTTTGACTTTTCTCTGCCCGCTCCCTATAACTGCTGTGATCTCCTGCCTTTGACCCCAGACCGCTACTTGACAACGTCTCTGCTTTCTCCCTTTATCTACTATGTGCTCTCATGGTATTCTGACCTTTGGTTTGTGACCTGACTACGCCCGTTTGCCCCTTTTGATCATACGTGTCCTTCTGTTACCAGACCCCGACTTTACTGACTACCATTCTGTCCATACAATCCGTAAGGTAATGACTAGTGTTACATAGCTTAAGGCTAACAAAGTCAATGTTTTGGAGTGGCTATCAGAAAACCTGATATCAGTCCTATGGAAAATTTACGGGCAAAGCTAAAAAAGGGCCGATGTGAGCCAGGCGACCTACAAACATGGCTCAGTTACACCAGTTCTGTCAGAAGGAATGAACCCAACTTACACCAACTATTGTGAAAAGTTTGTAGAAGGAGATGCAAAATATCTTTAAAGGGCAATGTTACCAAGTACTAATGTACTTGTAAAATTTTGCAGAAAGTAATAAAAATGCCTTAAAACATTCTCTCTGTCTCATTATTTTGGCATTTGGTAAATATAAATAATTTTGGTTCCTAATTGACCTAAACGGGAAAGGTTTATTGTGATTTCATGTCAGATATAGAGAAAAACCTGCAGATGTGTCTGTATAGAGAGTGGATGGAAGCGTCTGGTATCCACTGTCTATGTTGCGGTATCATTATCTCTTTTAAGAGCATCCACATGCAATGTTTGAACACTCCACATTAATTTACACTTTTGGCGAATGCCAGGTTTTTCTTAAATAAATGCAAAACAACCAAAAATTACAACTAGTAGGAATATGCCACAGAAAAAAAAATCTCAAAAACACCGGGACCAGATTCAGCATGACAAAGGTGTTATCATATAAAGTGACAGATGTCAGATCGGAGAAATGGGGCTTGGATAGGAGCAGAAAACTGGCTGCAGTGGAAAGCCATGAAATAAGAGCGGCTTTGGTACTAACTACTATAGAGAAACTGTGACTATAGACAATAACACATCTACTAAAATGACCGCCCACCACCCCGACAGCCTTCACCGTCAATGATTTAGTAACTAGAGGTGACACATCTAGAGTAATTAGAGTATGTAGCTTGGTGGCTTTTGGCAATACAAACTATTGTAGGGGCCAATATTTTCTGTCAGATGAGTTTCTTGAAGAAATATTAGATATTTATTTTCTGTCTCTTTGTCACGCTGACTATGAGATAGCGGGGAACCGGGTCTCCTAGGAGTTCCCTTTGCTCTATCCCTAACCTCAGTGATACTCCTGATGGTGGAGAGGCCTGAGTCTCCTTCCTGACTAGTCCTGATCTGATTCCCCCTCCCTTAGGGGTCCACCATACAGATTATATTTTTCTCCCCACAATTCTCTAAATTGTCTGCACATTCTACATGCGCTGTTATTTGGCTTTGCAGATTTGAATTCAGGGCAGATAAGGGTCAAACTGATGTAATTTCAGGGTATAGATTGGATCTTACCTGTAAGCTCTGGCTGAAACAGATCTCACTCCAACGGAAAGGCGTCCAATACCCAAAATAATGGGGACAGTTTTCAGTGGAGGAGCATGTGGTGGTCTAGCGGCAGAATGGTGACCATTTGATATGGTAGCACCACAACCCTGATAAAGCAATCGGTGACTGAGAAGAATCTGTGACTTCTCTGCATTTAGTGGTCACTACTCACCTGGGCGGTTATCTGTAGGAATCTCCTCTTTACTCCGCTCATCACCCCTCACATATATCTCTGTAGTATTAATATGGGTCAGATCTTCACCCTGAAACAAATATTGTAAAAGTCACAGACAGATGGAGAAGTCACATCTATGATCAGCTCTAATCCTGCCATCTCCACCGCTCTCATTACACAAGTATAAAACATATAATACTGGAGGATAAAACAAGACTGAGCACAAGACCTTCACAGCCGTCTACACATCATAGGGAGATTTCATGGCACCTTCTCTCCATCTACCTGATGATCCTGAGGAACATCGGGATCTTCTTGTTTACAGTCCTGTGGGATAAGAGGACGGGGACATCTCTCTGGTGTTGTCCTCTTACTGGATAGAACTGTAGGAGACACATACAGGGACTGAATTAAATCCTTACATACAGATAATTATAGGCCGTGTGTATTTAGTCCTGTCTATTACCTGGTGATGTGAGGGGCTGGGGATCCTCCATCATGACGTCCTTGTACAGATCTTTGTGCCCTTCTAAATACTCCCACTCCTCCATGGAGAAATAGACGGTGACGTCCTGACACCTTATAGGAACCTGACACATACAATGATACCGTCACCCCCGATCCCTTCATAGCGTTACTGTATAATGTCCCAGCATTCCCAGCAGTGTCACCTCTCCAGTCAGCAGCTCAATCATCTTGTAGGTGAGTTCTAGGATCTTCTGGTCATTGATGTCCTCATGTATCGGGTGGTGAGGTGGAGGCCCCGTGATTGGGCTCAGGGGTCTTCCCCATCCCTCAGACACAGGGGCCTGACAGCGCTCACTAGAGGTCTTCTTCACTACTGTGTAATCCTGGTTATGGAGAGACACAGTAAGAAATCTCACTACAGACATTTCCAGAGTCCTCACCTCTCCAGTTCTGTCCATCTGTTATTCCCATAGATAAGAATGGTGTAATGTGACGTCATCAGAATCTCTCACCTCTCCAGTAAGCCAGAAGAGGATCTCTAGGGTGAGGTGTAATATCCTCTCCACCATCTTGTCCCTGTCCATATCCATCCTTCACAGGGCAATCAGGAGAATTCTCTTCTATAGAAGATCACTGAGAGAATTTGATATTTTAGGGACCTTAATGGGGAGAAGATGCAAAGATACAAAAAAAAAAGAAAATCACAGATTTAGCAACAAGAAATCTCCTTCTCTATGGGGAAAACCCACATAATATAACAAGATGGAGACATGTTTCAGTACAGAGCCCGTAATATCAGCAGAGCGTATGTGACCGAGAGAGATAGAGTTGCCGCCTTTATATCTGAAGAGCAGAGAGCGAAACCTCCCCCCACCCCAAATAGTCTCAGAGCTGAAGCACTTAATGTATCCTACTGTATATAGTTAAAAAAGAAGATATAATACAGAAACAGCGACAAAAAATGATATAATTCCTGTGGACAGAACTTATTATATGTATCGAAATGCTTCTATTACACAGTAAGAGCTCTGACCATAGATACTGGCTCCTTGTACATCTACATCAGAGGGAGAGGAAGGAGACCTGTACCCTGGAGCGTGCCGGAACAATAACACAGCGCTGAAGGGGTTAATGATATGGAGAATGCACCACAATAATGGAAATAATGGAATAAGGAAAGTATCGTTAAAACCACACAGGATTATGCTATTCAGCACTGCAGTCTTTAAAGCTCTCTTAACAGTAGATGTTTTTATCAGTCTATAAAAGTTCAGAACAGATGCAGAGCAGTATACTAAAGTCCAGAACAGATGCAGAGCAGTATACTAAAGTCCAGAACAGATGCAGAGCAGTATACTAAAGTCCAGAACAGATGCAGGGCAGTATACTAAAGTCCAGAACAGATGCAGAGCAGTATACTAAAGTCCAGAACAAATGCAGAGCAGTATACTAAAGTCCAGAACAGTCCTGAGCTCTGCAACTGCACCTATTCAAATATGGAAGCGGCAAAGCACTTATTTAAGAAAACCAGCTTATGTATCAAAAAAGGCAGATCAAGCAAGAGCCGCAGCAGAGGGCAAGGCAACAGCAGCTGGAAGCAGCAGGCAAGATGGCAACAGGTGAAGGTAGCAGAACTACTGATGAGCAGCAACGGGAGTATCACACAGGACTTGCAGAAGTAAGTGGAGGAAAACTTGAGATACCAGTAGAAGAAAACCAGGCAGAATACTTAAGCAGAGGACTAGAGGCTAGATTGGGGCTTATAAAGGCACGAAGGCAAAAAACACATGGAGAGGAATGAAGCAGAGGATGCAATCTTGGAAGAGGGCAAAATGCCAAAAAGATAATCAGTGCACACACCATACTGGCCTCCTGGTACAGATAGGAGGGCACATGCCCAGACACACCCCTTTTCTTATAGGGGCAGTGCGCCCTGACCGGGAAGTGCCTCTCAGACCAGCTGTGAGGAATAAGATATTTAAGGCACCTTTACCTTAACGGAGGTGCCTGGGCAATGAGTTCGATACGTTTGTAATACTCAGGTCTTCAGTGCTGCTGTTGTTACTGTGCTATATTTTGCTGCTGATTTATGTTTTTGTTTCATTGCACTTCTAATCTGCTGCTGGTTGCATAACAAGTCCGCTGCTGCTGTCACAAGTGTCCACGCTAGCCGGCTACTACATTATCTGCTGATGCAAATGTCCACACCAGCCGTTGCTACCACATCTATCCATCCAGGCTGAATCCACGACACCGGCTGCTGCTGCCATTCCTATCTTCAGAGAATGTGTCTGTGTGACGCTCTGGCCTATCAGGTCGTCACAGGGTATTGTGCAATCTGCCCTTCTGCATGGTATCCAAATCCTCCATGGTTACGGATCCCTGTCCTTCGATGTTGCCAAGAGCAGAGCCAGTCAAAACCCTAGGAACACTCTGCACCACACCCACCAGACACACCATTGGGGGGCTTGAGGGGAATAGGGCCACCCACTTGGGGGGTTGGTAGGGGAGAGTGAGAGGTGTTAGAAGAAGGGAGAGAGAGTGTGAAGTGCAAGGAGCAGGGCTCCCTGTAAATACTAGGTGGCAGACGTTGGTTTGGGCCTGATAGGAGCTGGAACCTCGGTTGCCGGGGATCGTGTAAAGGGGCACGGATCTGCCGAGGAGGGCAGCCGGCAGCCTTGTGCCATCTCCGGGCAGGGGCCAGGGCACGACGGGGTACGTGGACCCTAGGCCGGGAAGTAGCTTCACGCATCCCGGTAATTTACCCGACGAGGGTGAAGTCCTTCAAGATTCATCCTCCACCCGCTCCAAAATCGGGGTACTAGCGCAAGGAGGGGATAGGACTTTCCCAAACATAGTCCAGAAAATCCCACGCGTGAACCCTGAGAGCAAGCTCACTCCGTTAGCCATACGGGTAAACAGGACCCGACTAGTTCCACACTACAGGGTCCAAATAGTGAAGAGAGTGCCACGGAAAAGGTCACAGGCTAACAAGCAACACCAAGGGGCACGGACCCACGCATGCTCACTCCCTGCTGCAGCGGTGCTCAGAATTCTGCTTTACAAGTTGTCGGTGTCAGTATTCTTGGACTGAGTACACAGAAAACCCTTTCCTCCCCAACAGCATCCCCTTCACTACCATCACCGGGCCCTCGGAGCAAACAAAAGCCCTACCCACGGAGGGGTTAAACACCTTGCTGTCATACCACCGCCACTGGTCGCTCCCAACAGCAGCGGTGGTACTCCATCTTACCACGCACCGAACTTCTAACTCCCCTGTACATATCCCCCCTTTTTAATTTGAGTGTCCGCACGACCCCTCCTCGGGTCCGGAGACCCCTCGAGCCACCGCGGTACCGGATCCGAGCGGCTCGGCCGCTGATTCGGGGGCGGTACACCTGCCCGTACCCCTGGGGCCAGCCATCACAGCATCAGTTTTCCCGAACCACATCCGGCCTCACACCTGCAGCGCAGCACCCTCACCATTAGAGACTCTGGGGAATACCAGGTGTGGGTCCGTAGTAAAGCCCCTTTAAGTTTTTCTGTGTGCTGTGGCCCAGTGGGTCCGCTAATCTCTTGTTGCCATTATATCTGAGGAGCAGAGAGCAAACTCTCCTCCCGCCCCAAATAGTCTCAGAGCTGAAGGGGTTAATGTGTCCTATAATATTCATAAAGGAAAAAAGGAGGCAAAATACAGGAACAAAGACAAAAAGTGATAGAATAAGTTTTGTCTACTGGAATTATCGGTCCCCAAATGTTTCTATTACACAGTACAAGCTCCGAGCGCACATACCAACCTTCGTACATCTACATCAGAGGGCGAGGAAGGAGACCTGCACCCCGAAGCGTGACGTCACAAACACACCGGGAGGAAGGGGTTAATAATATGGAGAATGCGCCACAATAATGGGGACTCTGCACTAGGGCCGGCGTCAGCACTTGGCACACCCGGGCAAATGCCGGGGCCCTGGACAGCCGAGGGGGGCCCACTCGCCTTAGTCAGTTCTGCTGCCCCCGGGCCAAATTATGGGAACCGCAGTCCTTCTTGGCAGGAAACTGCGGCTGCCGTTTCATTAAGGCCCAGTGCCCACGCTGTGTAGTTTTGACGTGTATTTTTGTTGAGGATAAAGAATTGAGTATCCAAAAATACTTAATTCAGCCATTTCATAGACTCAGTTATATAGTTCAGTAGATGTGAACTAACACACATATTTGTGAATGCTTTTGTTTGTTTCTTATTAACATGTATATATGTATATTGCATATTCAGTGTATTTTCCTTAGACACAGTATATACCAGCACATGTAATTGTAAAGATGGCTGCAATTTCCTGTTTTGCACCCAAGACAGATGGACAAAGGAAATTCCTGGAGTCTGGACTGACCAATCCAAGGAGGATGTGTAGATCTCTCTACGTCATGAAGCCCTGACCTGCGATACTTGATTGGACTAAAACTTTTGTTTACACCCCCTTACTGCTCGGCCTAGAGTTTCTTTCAAACAATAAAAAGTACACTTGGTTAAGAGCCAGTCATGGAGATAGATGTAACTGACTTGCTGTCTAGTTATTTAATCTCTAAGTGCACTCATGACATTTTAATTAGAAACAGCAGCCGGATCTCGAGAGATCCTTTGAGTCTCATCATCATCATCGTCATTTTAACCTTGACAGTTGGCGCGCCAAGTGTGGGGCCACCGAGAAGGGTGAGTCAGAGCTTCTATTTTCCGGACGTCTGGGGGCTACTCCACAAGTATCCAGGTGTCGCTTGATAGGATTGATCGCCCTCCGTTTCACGGTAAGCATCATATACATTGTGTGTGCTGTTTTACCTGTGGATCGAGAGACACCTGGCGAAAGGGGGTGGTCACTAGTCCGGAGAATGGTAGTGCACCGAAGACCTAACGGTGTGACTGTCACTCGCCGGTGAGCTAGAAGGACCCAGCTCCCATAGGGGCTAGGTGTAGGTTTTAAAGGATCCGGCTGTCTGTATTTCTGGCTGTAAGTAAGGTAGAAATGGGGGGCTTTTTGAGTAGCTGTTTATTTGTATATAGTGTATGGTTAATTAGGCTTGTGATTTCTCTGTTTGGTTCTCGGAGAGTTAATTGTCTGAGCAGACAGCTATAGAAATGGTGGAGAGAAGCCCAGCGTGCCTGCAGTCTCTTACACAAAAAGGAGGGGGGTCAGTCCCCCACTGGCTACTTGGGCAGGGACAGACTGCAACTCTACGTCCCTGCATTTCTCCACTAAGAGGAAAGCAAGAAAAAGGTGGGGGGTCACTCGCTCACGCAGCTATGTTCTTTTGCTAAGAGGGCAGCAGGGAGGAAAGTTTGTGTGTGTTAGAAAGAAGAGGGGTTGATAGAGCCCACACAGACGCAGCTGCTGTCTTTGTTCTGTGGAGGAGAAGGGGGGTCGGTGTGTGTTGGCCATTGCTCACCGGCTGCTTGAGACAGAGCGGAGATCAAATTACACAGCTACGTCTCTGCTGTCTTTTAGCTGAAAAAAAGGGGTGGAGGAGTGAAGAGGCAGACACCGGGGGTCAAAACAGCGCAGCTCTTTGGAGTGAGGAGAAAGGAGGGGTCAGTGGAGGTGGCTGCAGCCTTTGTATAGTAAAGCAAGTTGTAATGATTTGAAAGAAAAACAAGTGTTATTTTGCTTTGGATTAGAGAGAAATTAACGGGTTCATGCATTTTTCAGTCTTTTTAAATTGTTTGTTTTTGAACAGAAGTATGAGAACTAGCGATTCCCCTGTGTTGCGGATGACACAGCCACTGTTTGTTAGATATTAAATATTAAATATTAAATATTGAATATTGAATATTGGATAGATAATAAACGAGGCGGGAAGGGTTCTGTTAACTTAAAGTGGAATTAGCGTATTCCCCTGCGGTTCAGGCGCAAGTCACTGTTTGCATAGCAGACGAGACGGGAAAGGATTTCATTTTAGTTAAGTTAAGGGTGCTGGAGTTAGCGGATTCTCCTGCGTATTAGACGCAAGTCACTGTCGGCGCATTACAAACGCGGACGAGGCGAGAAAGGACTCCGTTGGAACGGCCGGTCCAATTAGAGCACTGTATACTCTGTTCAAAAGATAAATATGTTGTTTTTAGTAGGAGCTGAGAACGCTGTCGCCCTAGTTACAAAAAAAACGGAAAAAATATAAAAGATTGCAAAAAGTTGTGTAAAATCGTTGGACTACCACTAGATGGCAGGCTGCAACCCATGTACTGAAGTTCAGATTAATCTCCAGTGAGAGTATCCTGGAGAACAAAGACCTCATTCACTGTCTGTTGCTGTTTTTAGAATCACTAAATGTTTTTCTCTAGCTGTACCTCATGGTTTTCCTTTAGAAGTCATTATATCTGGTGCTAATCAAATCTCTCCTTTGTATGCTGGAATGCAAATTTACAGGCACTAAAAGTATCCCTGGTTTACTACGTAGTTCCAGCCACTCCCAGTACACCCAGGGAGTCACAACATGGATGCTACACCCAGAAGTCAGGTGCCTGGAACTTCCTGTGGCAGCCGTCTTGCTACACCCACTGATGGCAGTACACCTCATAAGCCACACCCCTCGCAATGGCTCTTTGTTCAAAGCTCTCCACCCATCCCCGGTGGGAGGTGTTCTCTGGTATATATGATTAACACATTTGAATAAGTATAAATAGTATATTTGTTTACTCATTCAGCTATCCCATAAATGCAAGTCAAAGATAAGTAAGTGAAATCTTTATTGAATTGATGAATAGTCAGAGATAAGAATGGAATGTGTCTTTCCCCAATAGTGAGGTAAGTTTAGTTTAACCCTTAGAGTTCAGGATTTCCCATTTTTAGTTTACTGCTTATACCGGAATAGGGAATATTAGATTTCATAGGATGTGCGATATAATTTGTGTTGTTTTGTTTTTAATGGCGATTTATTTGAACAATATATTTTTATTTTGTGACTCTATCACCTTTTCTGTTTTTATGATTATTTCTAAACAATTCATATATTTTTGCAGGTTAGTCGCCTAGTCACAGCTGTCATTTAATCATGTCTCAGTTATTTCTACTATCAAAGGTTTTTCTTTTCTTTATGGAAACAGTGTTGTTTATCGTAAGGTTTTAAAATTCCCCAGCAATGTATATTGTTGTGAGATATACGTTATTTTCAGTGTTTGTTCTTTTTAAGTTTTAGTATGTAGCTAATTTATTACCTGCTGTTTTATTTTTTTCTTTTAGGGAATACCAGTATAAAAACGCTGAATTTTGCCATATTGGTAAATAAACAATTAAACAAGGGGGGAATAAGGTATTAATTATATTCTCCAGTTTCTTCGAGGGTGCAGTAGGCATATTAGATAGGTTTTGAAACTGACCTTTTTCCCACAGGCTATGTTTATTAGATTACTATGAGGTATATCTGTTAATTGAAATAGGAAAGTCTTGTCTTATATGTTTATTTGTTTATTTGTTTGTTTATTTATTTAGTACTCTCAGTCATGTGAAGTATAGATGACCACTAACTGTATTATGATCAGAGATGAAGTTATAAGAATGATCTAATGTATATTTTTTTAGTTTTTGTTTTTATGGATGAAACCAGATGGTGGTCGATTCTGCACTGGATATGCTGCTGTTTACACCACATGAGGTAGTCTAAATTCGACCACTCCCTCCAATCCTATTGATACAGGAGACAGTGATGCATTAATGCCTCTCTTGATGGGTAGAACAGGAGTGGGTAAGAGTCTTTAGAGGTGTATGTAGGTTGTAGATTTTTTCCTGTTGTGAAATGAATTAGGTATGCTGAAGAGAAAGTCTAGATCTGAGCTGATGGATTCGGATGGAGATCCTCGCACAGGTGCAGCTGACCAAGAAGCAGTGAACGAGCCTAGAGTTGAGAGTCTTTCACCAATACCGACCATGCCTTGGTGACACCGGTCACGTCAGTGACTTCTGTCACTCCTTGTGTTCTTAAATCCCTACAGGAACAAGCGATACAACAAGGAATGGAGTGTGACATGAAGGGAGCCAGCTGACTGAGGAAGGTCTGTGGATAAAGGGTGGTAAGCTTTCTCTGCCATGAGAGCTCTTCTTAATGATGGCCCAGGTAACATCTGTGAAAGACAATTGTCAGTGTGTGCTTTGGTGACACCGGGTTCAGTACCCAGGTGGGCAGACTCACCCAGTCTTGTAAGACATGTGCCTAGAACGAAGTGAGAAAAAACTGTAAAGAGTCCGTAGAAACACCCTGCACCTACTCTACCCATTCTTAGAGACTGCAAACTGATTATAGATGTATATCATGAGCACGTTGTATGCAAGTCTGTGCGTGTTGTGTAAATCCCTCTCTCCAGGTTTGGTCAGAGGCATTTCAGTGCAGAAAACGACATTATTGCTGAGAAGCACATGAAGGTGGTATGTAAAGAAAAATGTGTTTACAAAAAGTGTATATTTTATAGAAAAGTTGAAACTAGTAAATCGTGTATAAAATGTATATGTTGTGTTTTCTTTTTGCAATAAGCAGGTCTTTATGTAAGATGTTTTTTGGTTTAGCATAGACATGTATATTTTTATATAATTGACTGAATAGTGTGATAAACAGGTGTATTCTCCAATTCCAGATCTTAAATCAGAGCTATTAGCATATGGTCTCCAGTCAGGAGACTGATTGATCCTAAACGACAGGCGAGAAAGAGCCATGAGTCAACACTAGATGAGCCGATCCAACCACAGAAACATCTATGGATCCACACCTCGCATTGCAGAAGGGTTAATCAACCAGAGCTGCACTGAGCGTTCTGCTCATACTTATCCTTTTCAGAAAACCCTGTACAGTCTTAGACCAGCATTGCCAGAACAGTTAGAAGAGAGGACTTAGAGAACCTTGAGACATTGGAAAGTCCAACTACAAAGGGTGAGGACTCGCCTAGGAGTCCTTGGTCTCAAACCGGTGAAGAAAACCCCTTTCCCCTTTCCGCCCATGTTTCAACGTTCAGTTAGGCAGGTTTTTCAACAGATCTTTCTACCTCTCTTTCTAAGGGAACACAGTACCCTTAGAATTTAGAAATGGCAGAAGTAAGTCTTTAGGGGGGACTGTTGAGGATAAAGAATTGAGTATCCAAAAATACTTAATTCAGCCATTTCATAGACTCAGTTATATAGTTCAGTAGATGTGAACTAACACACATATTTGTGAATGCTTTTGTTTCTTACTAACATGTATATATGTATATTGCATATTCAGTGTATTTTCCTTAGACACAGTATATACCAGCACATGTAATTGTAAAGATGGCTGCAATTTCCTGTTTTGCACCCAAGACAGATGGACAAAGGAAATTCCTGGAGTTTGGACTGACCAATCCAAGGAGGATGTGTAGATCTCTCTACGTCATGAAGCCCTGACCTGCGATACTTGATTGGACTAAAACTTTTGTTTACACCCCCTTACTGCTCGGTCTAGAGTTTCTTTCAAACAATAAAAAGTACACTTGGTTAAGAGCCAGTCATGGAGATAGATGTAACTGACTTGCTGTCTAGTTATTTAATCTCTAAGTGCACTCATGACATTTTAATTAGAAATAGCAGCCGGATCTCGAGAGATCCTTTGAGTCTCATCATCATCGTCATTCTGACCGTGACATTTTCAGAAATCTGCAGCAAAATCTGCATGTCCACTGAGAAGTCAGCAACGTCGATGACAATTCAAAAGTGCTGTGCCCACGTTGCTTATTTTTCCCTTGTGTATTTGGTGCAGATTTGGTGTAGAAAAAATGAAATGAGCACCAAATACATAAGGGAAAAATACTCAACGTGGGCACAGCACTTCTGAATTCTCATCAAATTTGCTGGCTTCACAATGGACATGCAGATTTTAATGCAGATTTCTCAAAATCTGCATCAAAATCCGCAGCGTGGGCACAGTTCCTAAGACGTGCAGTTCACAGCGTTAACTGCGTCCTCCTTGTTTGAACTTCATCTGTGGGCGGAGCTACCGTGCGGCATCCTGCTCCAGTCCCACAGATGAAGAGGAGGAGCAGTGCCAGCCAGCGACCCCCAGCACAACGTTGCCCTCCAGCGCTGTGTGGGCCCCCTCTCCACTGTGATTTGAGCGGTATGTTCTACACACTTCCCCCCCCCACCCGATCTGTATGTGCCCTCCCCGCCCCACAATTTATGGGCCCCAGTGAGCTATATGAGCCCCAGTGAGCTGTATGGGTTCGCCCCCCCCCCTCCGAGATATATGTCCTGCCTCCCCTCGGAGCCGTATGTGTTGGCCCCCAGAGCTATGTGTTGGGGCCCCCATAGCCATGTGTGTGGGGCCTCCAGAGCCATGTGTGTGGGGCCCCCAGAGCTGCATGTGCACATTTCTCAGCTGCCCCATCATAAGCTACAACCTCCTGCATTAAAAGGAGATAACTACAACAGTGTGTGTGTGTGTGTGTAGCAGGGCTGAGTGTGTGTCTGGGTGCAGCAGACCCGAGTGTGTGTCTGGGTGAGGCAGAGCCGAGTGTGAGTCTGGGTGCAGCAGAGCCGAGTGTGTGTCTGGGTGCAGCAGAGCCGAGTGTGTGTCTGGGTGCAGCAGAGCCGAGTGTGTGTCTGGGTGCAGCAGAGCCGAGTGTGTGTCTGGGTGCAGCAGAGCCGAGTGTGTGTCTGGGTGCAGCAGAGCCGAGTGTTTGCCTGGGTGCAGGACAGCCGAGTGTGTGTCTGGGTGCAGGACAGCCGAGTGTGTGTCTGGGTGCAGGACAGCCGAGTGTGTGTCTGGGTGCAGGACAGCCGAGTGTGTGTCTGGGTGCAGGACAGCCGAGTGTGTGTCTGGGTGCAGGACAGCCGAGTGTGTGTCTGGGTGCAGGACAGCCGAGTGTGTGTCTGGGTGCAGGAGAGCAGAGTGTGTGTCTGGGTGCAGGAGAGCAGAGTGTGTGTCTGGGTGCAGGAGAGCAGAGTGTGTGTCTGGGTGCAGGGGAGCCGAGTGTGTGTCTGGGTGCAGCGGAGGCGAGTGTGTGTCTGGGTGCAGCAGAGCCGAGTGTGTGTCAGGGTGCAGCAGAGCCGAGTGTGTGTCTGGGTGCAGCAGAGCCGAGTGTGTGTCTGGGTGCAGCAGAGCCGAGTGTGTGTCTGGGTGCAGCAGAGCCGAGTGTGTGTCTGGGTGCAGGAGAGCCGAGTGTGTGTCTGGGTGCAGGAGAGCCGAGTGTGTGTCTGGGTGCAGGAGAGCCGAGTGTGTGTCTGGGTGCAGGAGAGCCGAGTGTGTGTCTGGGTGCAGGAGAGCCGAGTGTGTGTCTGGGTGCAGCGGAGCCGAGTGTGTGTCTGGGTGCAGCGGAGGCGAGTGTGTGTCTGGGTGCAGCAGAGCCGAGTGTGTGTCAGGGTGCAGGAGAGCCGAGTGTGTGTCTGGGTGCAGGAGAGCCGAGTGTGTGTCTGGGTGCAGCAGAGCCGAGTGTGTGTCTGGGTGCAGCAGAGCCGAGTGTGTGTCTGGGTGCAGCAGAGCCGAGTGTGTGTCTGGGTGCAGGAGAGCCGAGTGTGTGTCTGGGTGCAGGAGAGCCGAGTGTGTGTCTGGGTGCAGGAGAGCCGAGTGTGTGTCTGGGTGCAGGAGAGCCGAGTGTGTGTCTGGGTGCAGGAGAGCCGAGTGTGTGTCTGGGTGCAGGAGAGCCGAGTGTGTGTCTGGGTGCAGCAGAGCCGAGTGTGTGTCTGGGTGCAGCAGAGCCGAGTGTGTGTCTGGGTGCAGCAGAGCCGAGTGTGTGTCTGGGTACAGCAGAGCTGTGTGTGTCTGAGTACAGCAGAGCTGTGTGTGTCTGGCTGCAGCAGCGCTGTGTGTGTCTCGGTGCAGCAGAGCTGTGTGTGTCTCGGTGCAGCAGAGCTCTGTGTGTCTCGGTGCAGCAGAGCTGTGTGTGTCTCGGTGAAGCAGAGCTGTGTGTGTCTCGGTGAAGCAGAGCTGTGTGTGTCTCTGTGCAACAGAGCTGTGTGTGTCTCTGTGCAACAGAGCTGTGTGTGTCTCTGTGCAACAGAGCTGTGTGTGTCTCTGTGCAACAGAGCTGTGTGTGTCTCTGTGCAACAGAGCTGTGTGTGTCTCTGTGCAACAGAGCTGTGTGTGTCTCTGTGCAACAGAGCTGTGTGTGTCTCTGTGCAACAGAGCTGTGTGTGTCTCTGTGCAACAGAGCTGTGTGTGTCTCTGTGCAGTAGAGATGTGAGAATGTATCCAGTAGAGCTGTGTGTATATATACTCTTTGGGCAACAGAGTGTGTATTTACTCTGGGCAGCAGAGCTGTGTGTGCACCAGAGCTTTGTGAATATGTGCTGTTTGGGCAGCGCAGCAGAGATGTGTTCAGCAAAACTGTGTGTATATACAGTGTGTTCACCGCCATTAACTTGAGAATGGTGGCAGCTATAGGCAGAGAAGTGGTGTCTAGGTATAGTAAAGTAGCCATGCACTACGCAATGAAACCACCTATAGCACCACCTGGTGGAAAACAACGGAGTTAGCATTTTTTTCTCGAAAACGGAACGAGATAGAGAAAAAAAGTAAAATTACAAAGTTGTAGGGCATCATCAATTCAATACAAATCGACACCTTGCATACAGAAATGCTATGATTAGAACGTGTAACACTCACAAAGCTGCGGACGTGAAGCGATAACTCATGGAGACCTTCCTACAAGTCATTGGGTATGGTGGCTGTGTGGAGTGGCTGCCACGCTCACCTGACCTCACCCCATTGCACTTCTTTCTGTGAGGTCACATCAAACAGCAGGTGTATGCGACCCCTCCACCAACATTGCAGGACCTACGACGACGTATCACAGATGCTTGTTTAAACGTGTCACCTACCATATTGCACAACGTGCAGCAAGACACAGTATGCTGTCCAGAGTCCAGATGTACATTGCAGCTGATGGTGGCCACTTTGAGCATCAAAGTTAAATGAGCGCCTTATGCGTGACCAACATTCAATATTTTGAGGGGGGGAGGGTCATATCATAGCATTTCTATATGCAAGGTGTCAATTCTTATTGAATTGATGATGCCCTACAATTTTTTAATTCACTTTTTTCTCTAGCTCGTTCCGTATTCGAGATAAAAATGCTAACTCCATTGTTTTCCACTAGGTGGCGCTATAGGTGGTTTCATTGCGTAGCGCATGGCTACTTTACTATACCTAGACACCACTTCTATGCCTATAGCTGCCGCCGTTCTCAAGTTAATGGCGGTGGACAGGATATGGGTAGACATACTTTATTTGCAGCAGAGCTGTGTGTGTGTGTGTGATTGTGTCTGTACATATGCAGCAGAGATGTGTGCAACAGGGTGTGTGTGTGTAGCAGAGCTGTGTGTGTGTATATATGGATCAGAGCTGTGCGTGTGGCCCCCCATAGCTAGCTGTGTGGCCCCCCATAGCAGTATGCAACACACCCCAGTAATGTGTATACCCCCAGAGCTGTTTGCTACTCCAGTAACATCTAAGCCCTCCAGTAATGTCTATACCCCCTGCCCCATCTGTGATGTATATACAGCGGTGTCAGTGTGCACTGTGCGCGGCCATGTCTGTTTGTGACGTCCATCATACAGCACAGCCACATGCCCAGGCGGAGCTGGATGGAGACAAGTGGGTATGTGTCTGTGTGCATGTACGATGTGTATCTATGTATGTCAGTGTATATGACTGTGTATAGATGTCTGTTTATATGTATTTTTGTGTTTGTCTTTGTATATGTACCTATGCCTATATGTGTACGTATCTGTATGTGCGTGTCTGCATGTGGATGAGGCCCAATGAGAATCTTCCACCCGAGGTCCACAAAAACCTGGGGCCCTGCTCTACACCTACCTCCACCTGCAGAGCCGCACACTAGATATATGGCTGCTCTGTGCTTCCAGGACCTGTGATGATGTCACATGGAGGGGAGGAGTCAGGGTCACATGATCAGCTCCTCAGTGTATGCAGGACTCTGCTGTGCTGGGTGTCATGGTGCTGGATGAGGGGAGGTTTATGTGTGGGGTCAGGAGGGGTTTACAGTGTGGATGTAGCAGAGCTGTGTGTGTATGAGGTGTACGGAGCAGAGCCGTGTGTGTACGAGGTGTACGGAGCGGAGCCGTGTGTGTACGAGGTGTACGGAGCGGAGCCGCGTGTGTACGAGGTGTACGGAGCAGAGCCGTGTGTGTACGAGGTGTACATAGCGGAGCCGCGTGTATATACGAGGTGTACGGAGGAGAGCCGTGAGTGTACGAGGTGTACGGAGCAGAGCCGAGAGTGTACGATGTGTGCGGAGCGGAGCCGCGTGTGTACGAGGTGTACGGAGCAGAGCCGCGTGTGTACGAGGTGTACGGAGCGGAGCCGCGTGTGTACGAGGTGTACGGAGCGGAGCCGCGTGTGTACGAGGTGTACGGAGCGGAGCCGCGTGTGTACGAGGTGTACGGAGCGGAGCCGCGTGTGTACGAGGTGTACGGAGCGGAGCCGCCTGTGTACGAGGTGTACGGAGCGGAGCCGCGTGTGTACGAGGTGTACGGAGCGGAGCCGCGTGTGTACGAGGTGTACGGAGCGGAGCCGCGTGTGTACGAGGTGTACGGAGCGGAGCCGCGTGTGTACGAGGTGTACGGAGCGGAGCCGCGTGTGTACGAGGTGTACGGAGCGGAGCCGCGTGTGTACGAGGTGTACGGAGCGGAGCCGCGTGTGTACGAGGTGTACGGAGCGGAGCCGCGTGTGTACGGAGCGGAGCCACGTGTGTACGAGGTGTACGGAGCGGAGCCGCGTGTGTACGAGGTGTACGGAGCATAGCCGCGTGTGTACGAGGTGTACGGAGCGAAGCCGTGTGTGTACGAGGTGTGCGGAGCAGAGCCGTGTGTGTACGAGGTGTACGTAGCGGAGCCGCGTGTATATACGAGGTGTACGGAGCAGAGCCGTGTGTGTACGAGGTGTACGGAGCGGAGCCGAGTGTGTACGATGTGTGCGGAGCGGAGCCGAGTGTGTACGAGGTGTACGGAGCAGAGCCGTGTGTGTACGAGGTGTACGGAGCAGAGCCGTGTGTGTACGAGGTGTACGGAGTGGAGCCGCGTGTGTACGAGGTGTACGGAGCGGAGCCGCGTGTGTACGAGGTGTACGGAGTGGAGCCGCCTGTGTACGAGGTGTGCGGAGCCGCCTGTGTACGAGGTGTACGGAGCGGAGCCGCGTGTGTACGAGGTGTACGGAGCGGAGCCGCGTGTGTACGAGGTGTACGGAGCGGAGCCGCGTGTGTACGGAGCGGAGCCGCGTGTGTACGAGGTGTACGGAGCGGAGCCGCGTGTGTACGAGGTGTACGGAGCATAGCCGCGTGTGTACGAGGTGTACGGAGCGGAGCCGCGTGTGTACGAGGTGTACGGAGTGGAGCTGCCTGTGTACGAGGTGTACGGAGTGGAGCCGCCTGTGTACGAGGTGTACGGAGCTGAGCCGTGTGTGTATGAGGTGTACGGAGCAGAGCCGCGTGTGTACGAGGTGTACGGAGCAGAGCCGCGTGTGTACGAGGTGTACGGAGCAGAGCCGCGTGTGTACGAGGTGTACGGAGCAGAGCCGCGTGTGTACGAGGTGTACGGAGCAGAGCCGCGTGTGTACGAGGTGTACGGAGCGGAGCCGTGTGTGTACGAGGTGTACGGAGCAGAACCGTGTGTGTACGACATCTATGGAGCAGAGCCACGTGTATAAGATGTACGGAGCTCAGACGCGTGTGTACAACATGTATGGAGCTGAGTCGAGTGTGCAACATGTACAGAATGGAGATGGTGTGTACAATGTATGGGGAGCAGAGCCGTGTTTGTACATCATGTAGGGAGCTGCAGGTAGGCCAGATGCTAGTGGTCGGTGTAGATGACAGCGGGATGCAGAGCCCCTCCAGTAGGTAACGCCACTGCTCCAGAGCTATCTTTATAGTCAACAATTCTCACTCGCCAATTGAGTAGTTGCGCTCAGGGACAGAGAATACATTGGAAAAGAAAGTGCAGGTTACCATTCGACTGCTAGAAGATTTCTGCATGAAAACTGCACCGGCCCGAGGGAGAAGCTTCCACTTCTAAAGGCCCAGTCACACACAACGACTTACCAGCGATCCCGAAAACGATGCGACCTGATAGGGATCACAGGTAAGTCGCTGGGAGGTCGCAGGTGAGATGTCACAGTCAGATCTTACCAGCGATGCTGGTAGGTGTCACACATAAGATCGCTAACGGGATCGCTACTGCATCATGGAAACCGTGACTCAGCTGCAATCTCGCTAGCGAGCTCGTTATGTGTGACGGTACCTTTAGAGCAGGGGTGGGCAATTAATTTTCCCATGGGGCCACATGAGAAATTGGGATGGTTTTAGAGGGCCGGACTAATATAATTAACTCAGTTCTACCCAATATATTACATCACTACACCCCATCCATATACTACACCTGTAATATACTACATCACTACACCCCCATATACTACAGCTGTAATATACTACACCCCCATATACTACATCTGTAATATACTACACCCCCATATACTACACCTGTAATATACTACACCCCCATATACTACACCTGTAATATACTACACCCCCATATACTACACCTGTAATATACTACACCCCCATATACTACACCTGTAATATACTACACCCCATATACTACACCTGTAATATACTACACCCCCATATACTACACCTGTAATATACTACACCCCCCATATACTACACCTGTAATATACTACACCCCCATATACTACATCTGTAATATACTACACCCCCATATACTACACCTGTAATAAACTACACCCCCCCATATACTACACATGTAATAAACTACACCACTACACCCCCCTATACTACACCTGTAATAGACTACAACCCCCATATACTACATCTGTAATATACTACACCCCCATATACTACATCTGTAATATACTACACCCCATATACTACACCTGTAATATACTACACCCCCATATACTACACTTGTAATATACTACACCCCCATATACTACACTTGTAATATACTACACCCCCATATACTACACCTGTAATATACTACACCCCCATATACTACACCTGTAATATACTACACCCCCATATACTACACCTGTAATATACTACACCCCCATATACTACACCTGTAATATACTACACCCCCCATATACACCTGTAATATACTACACCCCCATATACACCTGTAATAAACTACACCACTACACCTGTAATATACTACAACCCCCATATACTACACCTGTAATATACTACACCCCCATATACTACACCTGTAATATACTACACCCCCCATATACTACACCTGTAATATACTACACCCCCCATATACTACACCTGTATTATACTACATCACTACACCCCCATAAACTACACCTGTAATATACTACACCCCCATATAATACACCTGTAATATACTACACCACCATATACTACACCTGTAATAAACTACACCACTACACCCCCCTATACTACACCTGTAATATACTACACCCCCATATACTACACCACCATATACTACACCTGTAATATACTACATCACTACACCCCCATAAACTACACCTGTAATATACTACATCACTACACCCCCATATACTACACCTGTAATATACTACATCACTACACCCCCATATACTACACCTGTAATATACTACATCACTACACCCCCATATACTACACCTGTAATATACTACATCACTACACCCCCATATACACCTGTAATATACTACACCCCTATATACACCTGTAATATACTACACCCCTATATACACCTGTAATATACTACATCACTACACCCCCATATACACCTGTAATATACTACAACCCCCATATACCACACCTGTAATATACTACACCACTATATACAACACCCTCATATACTACACCACTATATACTACACCTGTAATAAAGCTACATCACTACACCCCATATACTACACCCCATATACTACACCACTATATACTACACCACTATATACACACCATATACACCTGTAAAACCACTACACCCCCAGTATTTGTCACCAGTCCCCCCCCCTCCCCCATTGTCCCTCCTCAGCTTATTAGTCACTACTTACCTCTCTCTTCTTATCGTCACTGTCCTCAGGCAACTCCGTACAGGTCCCCCGCTGAGCTGCTCCTTCTCATGTACAGGCCCTGGCTGCGCTGATGCTGTTCTGCGAGGGGCCCCCGCCGCTGCTTCTCTCCCGGAAGTCCAATGCTGTGCCACTTCTTCTCCTGCCCGGCGGGAACTTTTGAAATGACACACGCGCGCCGCACTGACAACATCAGAGCGCGCGCGCGTCACAAAGAAAGTGCCGGCAGGGAACTGAGGAGCGATTCCTGCGTTCTGCTGCCTGCACTGACTGTGCGGAGCTGCAGGATTGCTCCCTACCCGGCACGCAGCAGCCCGACTCCACTGCACCGCCTGAAGACGGGCGGGCCAGTCCAGACAGTAGGTGGGCCGGATGTGGCACGCGGGCCGCCCCTTGCCCAGGTCTGCTTTAGAAGAACTGTTTGTTGATCTCCAGTTTGTGCAGCGCTGGAGCCGATTAAAAGGCCCGCTTAAGGGAGAAAAGTGCACATCTTGGAATTTGCACCCTTGCGGGTCAAGAAACTAATAGGGACGATTCAGGAAGAGAAATGTGGAATAAATTGGTGATAGTAATTGGTGAAGCCCAAGACCTTCTGAATTGTCTTTATACTGTCAGGATGAGGCCACATCTGGAATGCCGACAACTTCTACGGATCCATCTTCAAACCGGTATCTGAGATTATGAGGAAGGTAAGGGAAGTCTGTTCAAACATGCACTTCTCAAATTGGCATACAGACAACTCTTCCTCTGAAGGACCTAATGGAGTTCTCTCCTGTGTTTTGGCAGCTTGGTGGAGAACACAAGGATGTCGTCTAGGTACACGACCACACACGTTTAGAGAATGTCCCAGAAAACATCGTCCACAAACTCTTGGAGCATCTTGCCTTGCTGAACTCAAATGGCATTACTTAAAACTCGTAGTGGCCGTTGTAGGTGTTAAAAGCAGTCTTACATTCGTCCTCTAATCGTATACGGATAATTATAGTCTCCACGGAGGTCGAGTTTTGAGAACATTATGGAGCCTCGAAGGCAAACAACTCCAGTATAATAGACAATTAAAGAGTGCAACTATATAATGCAAAATATTTTTATTATAGATCTGTATAACAAGAAGCACTTTCATTTTACATAAAAGATGGTAAAATACAAGTAGATGGAGATATAGAATCAGAGTAATCCCTAAATAGGGCCTCAGCAGCAAGAGATAATATCAAGGTATAGCGCATGTTCCCATACATATAGTATTAGGCAAAAACTATTCATAAAGGTCTCCACATAGGTACCCAAACGAGTTCCAAGTGGAGGAAACAATGAAACCAGCCCTACATAAAGGGATCAGGCTTACCCATAGATAATGTGCAAGTGCCACCGCTGCAGGTAGAGGTCCTGTTGCAGCGGTGGCACTTGCACATTATCTATGGGTAAGCCTGATCCCTTTATGTAGGGCTGGTTTCATTGTTTCCTCCACTTGGAACTCGTTTGGGTACCTATGTGGAGACCTTTATGAATAGTTTTTGCCTAATACTATATGTATGGGAACATGCGCTATACCTTGATATTATCTCTTGCTGCTGAGGCCCTATTTAGGGATTACTCTGATTCTATATCTCCATCTACTTGTATTTTACCATCTTTTATGTAAAATGAAAGTGCTTCTTGTTATACAGATCTATAATAAAAATATTTTGCATTATATAGTTGCACTCTTTAATTGTCTATTATGTGTGGCCAACTAAAACTCAGTATATCTCCCCTTTGTCTACACAACCTTTTTCTGAGTGGCCTTTCACACATTACTTTATATCCATCTTTGCTCCTTTTTTGTCTAATCCAGTATAAGTGGCAGCAGATATTTATTATTGACCATAATTTGACTGAGACTTCTATAGTCGATACATGGCCGGAGGAAGCAATCTTTTTTTCTTTAAGAAGAATAACCCAGCCGATAACGAGGACTTTTGGATAAATCTCTTTGCCAGATTCTCGTTAATATTCTTAGACATGGCCTCGGTCTCTGTCTGGGACAAGGGGTAGATTCGACAATGAGGAGGTGAGGAACCAGGAAGTAGGTAAAAAGGACAATCATACGACCTATGTGGTGGTAAAGTCTCAGCCTCCTTGTCAAAGGTGTCAGTGTAGGACTACTGGTGGGTGAGAGACCCGGAAGATTTGAAGGAGTCACTGGTGGTCGGGCAAGATGGACAGGAGCGAGACATTTCTCTTGACAAGATTGATCCCATCTGAACACCTCACTGGTTCTCCAGTCCAAGATAAGCTTGTGTATTCGAAGCCACAGTAGGCCCAGTAGCAGTGGATGTAACAGGCCTGGTAGCATGTAGAAAGCTGAATGGGCAGCATTCCCATAAGGAGTTCAACTTACTCAGTGTTGAACTGGACAGCGGTTTTCCATTAACGGATGATACTGCTAGGGATGGAAATCTTATAGCGATTCACTACAGCCTGTTGCAAAAAGTTCCCTGCAGAACCGGAATCTAGATAGGCCAACTCAGTGACTCGGGTGTTGCCACAGGATATGTCTATATACAGAGACAGGGGCAGAGTGGACTTGCTCTCACCTAGGGTAGCCTCTTCTACTGACCCTAAGCTTGGGAGTTTACCCTTCCGCCCATGACAGCACCACATGAGAGAAAGGTTCTGCCCACCTCAGGACAGGAAACCCACTGAATAAAAAGGGCGTCCCTCTCCTCCGCATCAGTTGGTTTCTTGTCCTGATGTGGACAACCCATGAAATAAGCCCAGGTCCGACCCAGTGTGCACGACTGGACTCACCAGACGACGGCATTTGGGCCTGGATTCACTTCACCAGGGCTCGGGCCTTCTGCGGTGGTGGAGCGCAGGCCTGGAGCGGGAGCTCGGCTCTGCATTGCCCCAGGCTGAGTCATTCCTCACGCGGAAGCCACGAGACGGCGCTCCCTGCTGTAGGTAAGCCTGGGGTGAAGACGAGAAGTGACGCGGGCACGCAAACTGCGACCCGGAAGTCGATCGTCTGCGCATGCACAGATCGAGCTTAGATGGCGGCACCCAGGAATCGGATCTGGGCGAGAAAATTGAACCGGGGTAGGTGAGCAGTCATAAGGAGTCGCCGTCTCTTTCCATCTTGTGAGTATAATTCCCCCCCGTTTAGGATGGAGGATAGCTCACACCAGGAGCAGACTACGCTCCAGCAACAGGAGGATTCGCAGCAGCAACGAGCCACCTTCCAGGTCAGAGGGCCGCGCTACTGGGGCCTAGTGGAGCGCTTCGACCCCATCAAGGGGTTGGGTTTATTTCTGAGCCGGGCCTTGCTGCTGGGGTTTTTGCCTCCAGGAGGGATGTCGCAGAACACCTCCCAATGGGGCACCCCGACTGAAACCAGGAGACTTGGTTTCATATTGTCGGCATTGTGGGGAGCGGGGCTGGTACGCCTTGGAGGTTAATAAGTATGCCATGGCGGAAGAGAAAATAATGTCAGCCCCCGCAATCGCCCCAGATCATCCACCACAGTAATGGTAGCGGAACCCGGCTACCCCAATTGTTGTTGATGTTATATATATTTATGTTTGTTGTTTTTCTTACAAAATCTGCATAATTGAAAAATATTGTTTGAATAAGCTGCTAAAGAATAATCTCTGAATATGTAACCTGATTTAGAAAAGTTTTACAATTTTTGGACCCGGTCCATGGACCTTGTCTAGAGCTGGCACCAGGAGTTCAGGTGTTTTGGGTGGCGGGTTGAAGGGAAAGGGACAATGGGAATGGACTGTTGCAGGAAGGAGCTGCAGCAGAGTAGGCTGAGCCTCCAACTACCGCTACAACCGGTAGTGTTCCCAAATGTTCACGGGTTGAACTCTGCGAGTTTGTAACGTTCAAGTGTATTGCCTTCTCTGTGTGGGAAGAGTATTTAATATTTAAATGTTATATGTTTTCAGTTCCCGATAAATAAAACTCTGTGTGCCCTGTAGCACGTGGACGAGCTATGTTTAACCAAGGGGGAATATAGCGCCCCTGACTATATCAGGGTGCTACAGGGAACTGCAGCTTTTCCCTAGGGTGCAGGACCTACCCCCCATGGTTCCAGGTTCCCAACAGTCGGTGTCACCTCCATCAGCACCACAAATCCCAACCACACCTCACATCATGACCTGTCAGGTTGGTCTAGCTGGAATAGGGCCACCCACCTAGGGGTCAGGCAGACTGGTGGGAGGGGACCAAGACAGTTCAGTGAGAGCCATCAAAGAGTGAGGAGCTGGGAGTAGTAGCTCCCGGGGAGCGAGACCAAGGTTGGGTCGCAGACGGTGGTCCTGGACCAGAGGAGTCGGGGACCGGTTGCAGGAACGTTGGACAGAGGTGTGAGGGACGTAGTCTTGGAGGACTGTCGGCACCAGAAAGCCCAATATCCGGACCAGTACTGAGCACGACGGGGTACAGGACCCTAGGTCAGGAGCCGATTCAACGTCCTGGCAATTAACCTGCAGAGGAAGGGGACCTTCAGGGACCTTCTCAGAGCTCAGAGATTGAAGGCATCAGCACAACGCGGGGGACAGGGTTTTCCAGCCAAGAGCAGCCCACTTAAGTCCCAAGTGCCAGCCATCAAGAGCACAGCTACACTATACATAGTGGGTCGGGCGCTAACAGCTTCAAGTCAAGGGGCCACAAATAGACAACTAAATTGTGCACGGAGGCAGGCTCCGGATTACCAAGTGACATCGGTGGGAGTGGACACCTGGACGGGCTCTCCGCAGTGGCAGCGGTACTCAGAGACTTTGGTTTACCACAGTGTGTGCGTCTACTTTATAAACATCATCCAGCACCACGACTAACGCAGTGAGTACCCTGATCCCTGCACCCTTTCCTCCCAAATAACCACCAAACATCCTGAGTCTGGGGCCTTCCCTACCTGCGGAGGGACTGACACCTTGCTGCGCCACACCATCTGCCACAGTACTTCTTCCAGCAGCGGTGGTACTCCCATTACCACAACCCGCAGGTGGCGTCACAAACTTCTCCCCTGTAAATACCCCCTTTCAAGGATCGAAGTGTTTGCCGAGCTCGGGTCCGGACCCCTCGAGCCACGACCACCCCGGATCCGAGCACCCCGGTCTGCGCCGTGGCGGCACACCCCATTATTCCAGTCGGGTTCTGAATATTGGGTGCGTAAATGGATGGCTTACTGGCCTACATGAAACTTCCCTGTCGCAGTCTAGGAAGCGAAGCCACTGCTGAATTGACATGACCCTACGTCTCCAGGAAGATTTACAGGTGTGAGACAACAGGATCTTATATCTCATAGTGGATTTATCCAGGCGAGGGCCTCACCAGTTAGATGAGACATCAGAAAGGCCACTTTTGCCCTAGCCAAAGTGAACTGGTGTACAAAAGTTCAAAGTTCAAGTAGCACTGGTTTATGAATCCTCTGCACTGCTTGAGGTTGGCGTCAAACCACACAGGAGCATATAAGCACAGACTGGATTCAGGAGCTAGATATACTGCCGAAACAGTATCAAGTGGAGCCATAGGTTTCAAAGCATGCAGACAGGGGTCCTCTTATTACAAGAAGGTTAGGATTTGGTCTTATTATTCCTGTTGATGATCAGCTCTTGTTGCAGTCCTGCAAGCTGAGTTGTACTAGAGCCTTTGGGGTCCATGGCCTGAGAAAAGTGACATCCGCCACAACCGTGACACTCCTCTGGGAGTGCATATGAATAGCCTTCACAGGGGTGATGTGCGTCAGGTATCATTTTTTGTGATCAAGGTGGTCAGTGTAATATCTAGAGTGGAGGAACCACAATAGTCAAAGAATCAGGCACTCAGATATATTAAAATTAGTGATGGGTAAACCCGAACTGTATTGTTCAGGGTCCATATCGAACACAGTGTTCGTATACACAGTCCTGAACACCTTTTCCTGGGGAAACTCGTGTTACAGTTCAGGTCCAGGGGCTTTAATAAAAGCACATTAGTAAAAAAACATTATGATTATACGTAAGTATAGCATACCCACTATCTTCCGGCCGCTTCTGCTTCCAGGTCTGATCATTCATTTCCAGTGGTATTCACAGCACTGCTCGTCAGTCGGCAGTTTTCGGCCGTGTTCATGGTGATGTTAGGATTCACCTGACTCCATGATCTATGGACTCGATTGAACTTTGACTGTCACTGTGTGAGTCTCACATCGGTATCACCCGGCACGGCGCACACTCTCCTGACAGGAGCGGATCGGCTGCATATATTTCCATGCAGTTGAGGCGCTCCTGTCAGGAGCGTGTGCACCGTCCGGGTGATACCAATGCGAGACTAGCAGGAGTCATATGCAATTGGAATCATACCCTCAGTGTCTGCTTGCTTCTCGCTCTGTAGAGACGCTTGTCTGTACAGAGCAATGAAGCAGAGCTGACATTGCTCTCCCTGCTTCTCACCATGTAAAGATGCTTGTCTGTACAGAGCAATGAAGCAGAGCTGACATTGCTCTCCCTGTGGACTACATCGGACTAAGGATTTTTTTATAATAAAGATGAAGTCTAAGTGTTTTTTTTTTGTTTTATTTCTAATAAAAAAAAGTGGGTTTTTTTTACTGTTTACTAGAAATTCATGGTGACCATGTCTAATTTGGCGTGACACCATGAATTTTGGGCTTAGTACCAGCTGAGAATACAAAACTGGTATTAAACCCTTTATTTCCCAGCGTGCCACCGCCATCAGGGTCACTGGACGAGCTGGGTAAAGTGCCTGGAAAGGCACTAAAAAACAATGCTCCATTTCCAGGGGCGGCTGTGGGCTGCGGTTTTTAGCGTGGGGGGCCTAGAACGCTTGAGCCTTACCACGCTGAGAATCCCAGCCTGACTGGCGATCAAAATACGGCGGGAGCCTACTCATTTCTTTTAAATACCGTATTTTTCATTTTATAAGACGCACCTGATTATAAGACGCACCCCAAATTTAGAGTTAAAAAGGTAAAAACTAAAAATGGGTCCGTCTTATACTCCGATGTTGTCTTACCAGAGGGGGGCGAAACCGGTGGTGGAGCAGGGTCACAGGAGACAGAAGCTGTGCTAGCAGTGTCGGCGGGTCAGTGGTGGCAGCAACGGGTCAGGGGTGGCAGTGGTGGCATCGGTGATGGCGGATTAGTCGTAGCAAAGGAGGCAGGTCAGTGGTGGCAGCGGGTCAGTGGTGGCAGTGGCGGATCAGTGGTGGCAGTGGTGGGTCAGTGGTGACAGCGGAAGCTACGGTAGTTGTGTGGTGGAGCAGGCCAGTGCGGTGAGTGTCCCAGTCTGTCCGCGGTCCAGGCTTCAAAGAAATGGTGCCCGGAGCAGCGCGTGCGCAGATGGAGGTCTCATCCAAGAGCTCCATCTGCGCACGCGCTTGCTCCCGGCACCATCATTTGAAGCCGGGACCGCAGACAGACTAGAACACCCGCCACACAGCCAACACAGTCCGCACAGCCACCCGGCTGCAGAGTGGCAGCCAGCAGGTCGCTCGCCCACCTGCACAGAGAGGTAGCCGGCCTATGTTATTGTTTTATTTTACTCCTTTCACAAAGTGGGCGTATGTGATTGGATGCTGGATTAACCTGGGACCAGTCCATACATTCTAGAATCTTAAATGTATGGGCAGATTCCAGGTTACTCCAACAGCCAATCACAGACGCCCATTCTGCGTGACAACGTTTGAGATTGGCTGTTGGGTCCCTCACACATATAGTAGTGTAAAAATAAATAACTAAAAAAAAATGAAGTAGCACTCCGCGGTATTTTTGATTCTCAGTGCAGATAAAGCGGACGGCTATGGGCTGCCACCCCCATCTGCCTGACTTTACCTTGGCTGGCAATCAAAATACAAAATAAAAAAATAATTAAAAAAAAATGCGTGAGCTCCCACTGTAGTTTGATCGCCAGTCAGGTAAAACCAGGCAGCTGGGATTCTCATCATGGTAAGGCCCAAGCGTTCTGGGTCCCCCACGCTAAAAACCTCAGCCCATAGCCGCTGGAAATGGTGCAATTAGTGCCATTTCTAGGCCCTTTATTCAGCTAGCGGCACTGATGACAGTGGCTCGCTGGGTAATAAAAGGGTTAATACCAGTTTTGTATTCGCAGCTGGTACTAGCCCGAAATACACAGTATCATGCCAAATTAGACATGGCATGAATTTCTAGTAAACAGTAAAAAAAAAAACACAAACACGGAAATTTTTTTTTTATTAGAAATAAAACAAAAAAAAAACATTGAGACTCCATCTTTATTATAAAAAAAACTTTAGTCCCACATAGTCCACAGGGAGAGCAATGTCAGCTCTGCTTCAGCACTCTGTACAGACAAGTGTCTCTACAAAGCGAGATGCCGGCTGACACTGACAGTCAAAGTTCAATCTAGTTCAGGGGTCTCAAACACGCGGCCCGCAGACCCCGTGACAAATCGCGGCTCTATGCTGAGGGTCGGCGCCGGCAGGAACTTTACTGCATTTGAATCCATCTGCGGTGCCGCGCAAGGAGCTGTCAGTTCTATCCCAGTTGCTGCTGCTGTCTGCCAATCAGATGCAAGGAGGTGACGTCATACAGCGACGTCACTTCCTTGCATCTGATTGGCAGGCAGCAGCCATTGGTCCTGACACAGCTCCTCTGCGCTGCACCGCAAATGGATTCAAATGCAGTGAAGTTCCTGCCGGCGCCGACCCTCAGCACAGAGCCGCGATCATCACGGGCCGCGACAAGCAGGTAAGGTACGTGCTCAAGTTCAGGACCCGCTGTGTGCTGGACACAGCGCGTCCTGATCGGCGGGGCCGCAAGTCTACTCCTTAGGAGACCGCAGCTGCCCGTGCCTGCGATCAGGGGTTCGGGCCGCTGCGGTCTCCTCGCTGTGCTCTGCCTATTGAGGACGCTTCAGACGCCGCAGCATAAATTCACATGCTGCGGCCTCTGGAAGCCACACCGCAGTTCCGTTTTCACTGCGGGCCGTACACGCACAGTGGGCATGGGATTTTTAGAAATCCCATGCCCACTGTGCTTTTACCATACATAGCAGGGTTTTGGACGCAGCTGAAGCATGCTGCATCCAAAACTCTGCAAGTACTGATCGTGGGCACACAGGGAACGGAGGAAAGGTGAGATTTTTTTTTTTTTTGCGTATTACTAAAGGATGGGCAGAATACTACAGGGATGGCCACAATACTACAAGGGTGGGCAGAATACTACAGGGATGGCCACAATACTACAAGGGTGGGCAGAATACTACAGGGATGGCCACAATACTACAAGGGTGGGCAGAATGCTACAGGGATGGCCACAATACTACAAGGGTGGGCAGAATACTACAGGGATGGCCACAATACTACAAGGGTGGGCAGAATACTACAGGGATGGCCACAATACTACAAGGGTGGGCAGAATACTACAGGGATGGCCACAATACTACAAGGGTGGGCAGAATACTACAGAAATGGCCACAATACTACAGGGATGGGCAGAATACTACAGGGATGGGCAGAATACTACAGGGATGGGCAGAATACTACAGGGATGGCCACAATACTACAGGGATGGCCACAATACTACAAGGATGGGCAGAATATTACAGGGATGGCCACAATACTACAAGGGTGGGCAGAATACTACAGGGATGGCCACAATACTACAAGGGTGGGCAGAATACTACAGGGATGGCCACAATACTACAAGGGTGGGCAGAATACTACAGGGATGGCCACAATACTACAAGGGTGGGCAGAATACTACAGGGATGGCCACAATACTACAAGGGTGGGCAGAATACTACAGGGATGGCCACAATACTACAGGGATGGGCAGAATACTACAGGGATGGGCAGAATACTACAGGGATGGCCACAATACTACAGGGATGGCCACAATACTACAGGGATGGCCACAATACTACAGGGATGGCCACAATACTACAAGGATGGGCAGAATACTACAGGGATGGTCACAATACTACAAGGGTGGGCAGAATACTACAGGGATGGCCACAATAATACAAGGGTGGGCAGAATACTACAGGGATGGCCACAATACTACAAGGGTGGGCAGAATACTACAGGGATGGCCACAATACTACAAGGGTGGGCAGAATACTACAGGGATGGCCACAATACTACAGGGATGGCCACAATACTACAGGGATGGGCAGAATACTACAGGGATGGGCAGAATACTACAGGGATGGGCAGAATACTACAGGGATGGCCAAAATACTACAGGGATGGCCACAATACTACAGGGATGGCCACAATACTACAAGGATGGGCAGAATATTACAGGGATGGCCACAATACTACAAGGGTGGGCAGAATACTACAGGGATGGCCACAATACTACAAGGGTGGGCAGAATACTACAGGGATGGCCACAATACTACAGGGATGGGCAGAATACTACAGGGATGGGCAGAATACTACATGGATGGGCAGAATACTACAGGGATGGCCACAATACTACAGGGATGGCCACAATACTACAGGGATGGGCAGAATACTACAGGGATGGGCAGAATACTACAGGGATGGCCACAATATTACAGGGATGGCCACAATACTACAAGGATGGGCAGAATATTACAAGGGTGGGCAGAATACTACAGGGATGGCCACAGTACTACAGGGATGGCCACAATACTACAGGGATGGGCAGAATACTACAGGGATGGGCAGAATACTACAGGGATGGGCAAAATACTACAGGGATGGGCAGAATACTACAGGGATGGGCAGAATACTACAGGGATGGCCAGAATACTACAGGGATGGCCACAATACTACAGGGATGGGCTGAATACTACAGGGATGGGCTGAATACTACAGGGATGGCCACAATACTACGGGAATTGGCAGAATACTACAGAGCACAATACTACAAGGATGAGCACAATACTACAAGGATTGGAACAATATTACTGGGCACAATACTACAGGGCACAAGGATGGGCACTATACTACTAGGCACAATACCACAAGGATGAGCACCTTACTACAGGGCACACGGATGGGCACATTACTACAAGATTTTGGCTAAGATTACTATATGATGCTGCTAATTGTAAAACAATTACAAGAAGGTGATAAAATGTAAAAAAAAAAATCCTAAAGCATGACTTTTTTTATTTACATTAAAAATGCTTTTCTGTATATAAACTTAACAAAAAAAGTGCACGTTTGTTATAATAAACAAGTGAAAAATGTTTACAAAAGTGATCCAAGATGTATAGAAAAAAAACATGGATTCATTAAAAATGTTCACTTTGTCCTGCAAATAATGCGGCCCCCCTCATTTTTTTTTTTCTATATGCGGCCCATACACCCAGCTGAGTTTGAGACCCCTGATCTAGTTCATGGCTAAGCCATGGACTCAGGTGAACCCTGACATCACCGCAAACACAGCCGAAGACTGCTGAATGACGAGAAGTGCAGTGAATAACCCCAGAAGCTAATAATCGGACCCGGAAGCAAAAGCGGCTGGGATACAGAGTCTACAGGATGCGTCACGGGACCTGTAAGTATAATGACAATGTTTATTATTAACTATATTCTTTATTTTACAGAACCCCCTTCTCCCCCCCCCCCCATCCCATAACTGTAAAGTCCAAGCTCGGGGTTCGGACACAAGTTTGCGTTATCTACGACCCCGAACATGGACTTTACAAAAAGTTTAGGCGAGGCTCCCAATCCCGAACATCGAGGGGGTTTGCCCATCACTAATTAAAATGCAACAAAATATCCCTTTAATAGGATGCACCATGGGTAGTGTACGAAAATATTTTTTGACGTTTTTGTCTCACCGACCTTTTTCAAATATACACTGTCAGTAGTGCTTGTGCTGGACTGTGTTGTAAGACTGTGAAAGGTGCACCATATGGGGATCGTTGCTGGGCTGATGAGGATATTGGGATCCCTGGGTATTGCGAAGGATTGCTGCAGGATATAACATACAGTGCATGCAGACAAGCGGGCTTTTTAAATCCAGTGTCATTCTGTGTGATAGAGGTGATCAGTGTAATATCAAGAGTGGGGGGACAACAATAGTAACATCCTATAAAAAAAAAAAAAAAAAGGGTGAGTGGATCTTCAGGATGAACTCCGTCCCAAAGGGATTAACGAACTGTCTTTTGCACGTTTCTTGTAGGGACGTCCCACCAAGGGGTCTATCATCAATTAATTCTACTGTATGTCTGTGACTTGAAGCTGGCTCTGTATTCCTGGATCTTGGGAATTTGTGGATTTATTTTATCAGTATAATTGCCTATGTTTTTTTTCATGCCCTTGACAACTGTCACGATAAGAGGACAATGTGCACTATGAATTTATCTAATTTCCATATGTTTTGATGCATGTCCAGCTCTATAGGTGTGCATGTATGAGCATGTTTGCTAGGCATAATGGCATTTTGATTATGTCTGCACAGCTTTTTTATTATTATTATTATTATTATCATTCTCATTATTATTATTATTTTTTAAATGGTGCTTTTGGTCAATTTAATCTTTTATGGCTCTGTAATACATGTATACCAGCAGTGGCCTATTAATATTATTATGCGTTCCAGACTAGAACGCAAGCTTCTGGGCTGTATGACTCATAACGTTGAGCGCCCTGATGAAAGGTGTGCAAGGATGCGCTCCAGGATGAAACGCACCCTTCCTGACATGCGCACTTGATTGCACCTGGATGATCATTTGCGTTCCAGCTTGCAACGCACACCCATTGGGCATGCGCGGGTGTCCCCTAGCGTGAAGGCAAGAAGTGATTGTGGCTGTCTCATCCACCGAACAGAATCATCATCTCTATATGGCATGAAAAGAACTACTTATATTGTGGTACGGATTCTTTACACTGGGATACGCTAGATAGTAGTGTGTTTCCTTTAGTTTGAGCGTAGCAGTGTCTACATCAGGATGTTTACCCGGAAGTGTTACTACAGTCCTATGGGTGTGTCAATAGGCATATATATGGGATTTAAAAAACGGTTATGTTGGACTGCAAATTGCCTATCATCACATCATCAAGCAGGATATCTGCATAATATCTGGTCATTATGCCACCACATTAATTAATCAGTCTCCTAAGGAACCGAAAGTGGAAATGTTTCAAGGCATTGGAAGCTATGATGAGTATCAATTTTGGCTGTCCCAAAACAACAAGTTTACTGTCCTGTACAAGTCATTGTTGCAGGGCAGATTAGTGATAGTCGAGTGGGGGCACTGACCTCCGCTGTCAAGTGGTGCGCATGAGGGAGACTAATGCTGAGGGCTTGAGTCTCTCCCTTTCCTATTCACTTAGTGTTTTGTTTTCTGGTGTGTTATTTTCATTTTAAGGTTTCATTTAACCTTGAAATGCTTGTTTCGGAGTCACTCCTTAGTCGGCTTGGCTGTGTGTTTTGGATCATTGTCATAATCGAAAACCCAGCCACGACCCATCTTCAATGCTTTTACTGAGGGAAGGAGATTGTTGGCCAAAATCTTGCGATACATGACCCCATGCATCCTCCTTTCCATGTGGTGCAATTGTCCTGTCCCCTTTACAGAAAAGCAGCCCCCAAAGTATGATGTTTCCACTTCCATGCCTCACGATTGGGACAATTTTCTTAGGGTTGTACTGATCCTTCTTTTTTCTCCAAAAACGGCAAGAGAAGTTAATACCAAAATATACTATTTTGGTCCCATCTGACCACATGATCTTCTCCCATGCCTCCTCTGGATCATCTAGATGGTCATTGGTGAACTTCAATCAGGCTACATGTGCTGTCGTGAGCAGGGGGACCTTGCATACCCTGCAGCATTTTAATCCATGATGGTGTAGTGTGTCACTAATGGTAATCTTTGAGACTGTGGTCCCAACTCTCTTCAGGTCATTGACCAGGTCCTCCCATGTAATTATGGGCTGAGTCCTGACCTCTCTTATAATCATCCTTTCCCCACGAGGTGAGAATGGAGCCCCAAACCGAGGAAAATTGAATCATTTTGTGTTTCTTCAATTTTCTAATAATTGCACCAACATTTGTTGCCTTCTCACCAAGCTGCTTGCCTATTGTCCTGCAGCCCATCCCTGCCTTGTGCAGATCTACAATTTTGTCCCTGATGTCCTTAGCCAAGGTGGAGAATGTAATTCCCATACGCTGTTCTGCCCCCCCCCCCCCCGCTGTCCTGCTCTCACCTACCCAGCTGCTCAGCGGTGGCTGCTCCATTCCTGGTTCATGCTGCTGTCTCCCAGGGACGCCGCACAGGCTTCCTGGGAATGCCCATAGGATGCGTGCACGGACGCACCCCTTATCTTAAAGGGTCAGTACGCCCTGACCTGGCAGTACCTCTCAGGTATTTAATGCACCTTTCCCTTAAGGGAAGTGCCTGGGCAATGAGTTCTATACTTTGCTAATTATCAGGTCCATTGTGCTGCTGCTGTCATTGTGCTGTATGCTGTTGCTGATTCGTATTTGTAAACATAGCAACAAAAAGAGGAAAATATCCTCCAAAAATTAAGTATTACTTACAGCAAGATGGGCTGCAGTGTGTACATCGCCCTGGCCAAAAACTAGTACTCTAGCAGGATACAGCTAAACCCCCACTAAAGTGGAAGCATCACAGGTGCAGGAGGAGCAAATCACACACACACCTCCATGGAATGGAGGAGGGCCATTGCTAGATGATAAAACTGCACACTAGTGGCTTGCATAGAGCGCTGTTCACATATGCAGATAACACAGTCACAAACCCGCAGCCTATTGGCTGACGCCCATACTATTAGATCAGGCGAGCTGCCAAGCCGTACCCCACTATGTATCATGCACGGACAGACACTCTACAGTACAAGGCCCAACAGAAAGGGGCCTGGCTGTATCCTGTCCAAAAAAATAAATGAGGTTTTTGTTGGTATTTATGGCCATAAAAACGTAAGCCTACAACCCGCGTCATGAAACCTCATGCTTGTAGGTCCCTACACTAAATATAAACATAGCAACAAAAAGAGGAAAATATCCTCCAAAAATTAAGTATTACTTACAGCAAGATGGGCTGCAGTGTGAACATCGCCCTGGCCAAAAACTAGTACTCTAGCAGGATACAGCTAAACCCCCACTAAAGTGGAAGCGTCACAGGTGCAGGAGGAGCAAATCACACACACACCTCCATGGAATGGAGGAGGGCGATTGCTAGATGATAAAACTGCACACTAGTGGCTTGCATAGAGCGTTGTTCACATGCAGATGGCACAAAACGTTCATAGCATACACATCGTACCTGTCTCTAGAATTGCACGTCAGATTGTTCATTGTACCCAGGGTAGCACACATTGTAGTGTGTGACACCCCGGAAACGATAAACAGATCTTACCAGCATCCTGCGGCTCCCGGCCCACAATGCGGAAGGAAGGAGGTAAGTGGGATGTTTACGTCCTGCTTAGCTCCGCCCCTATGCTTCTATTGGGTGGCTGCCGCGTGACGTCGATGTGACGCCGAACGTCCCTCCCACTCCAGCAAGTGGCCGTTCGCCGCCCACATCGAAGTCGTATGGACGGGTTAGTACGTGTGACGGGGTTAATCGTTTGTGCGGCACGTTAAAAAAATTGAACATGCCACACATACGATGGGGGCGTTGCAAATCGCAAACGCTATCGTATGCGAAATTGCAACGTGTAAAGCAGGCTTTAGGCTATGTGCGCACGTTGCGTACTGTCCCTGCAGAAATTTCTGCAGCGATTTGAACAGCACATGTGCGCTTCAAATCGCTGCAGAAAGAGTCCGTAATGAAAAAAAAGCCGATTCCATGCGCTCTGACTGCAGCTCCTCCCATAGACAGAGCGGGAACTGCAGGCAGAGCGCAGGAAAGAAGTGACATGTCACTTCTTAGAACGCGCACTTCGGACAGCAGCTGAAGCGCTGCGCTCTAATACGCCACGTGCGCATGTCTCCTGCATAATCTTCATAGATTATGCTGGGAACGCAGGACGCATGTGTGAAGATGTAATTTACCCTCTCACTGTATATGCTGTACAGATTCCTATTTCAAGCTGGGTTCTTTATCTTATTTGAACTACGTCTGTGTACATTTCTATTGTTGTAGGTAATCCCCCCCTAAAATGCAAGGTTATATCCTCTTGAGGCACTTCCATCCCTGGGAGTAGGGGGAGGTGGGCCTAGAGTCCAACTAGTGTAAACTCTGCTTACCTGGGAGATTCAGGCAGAGTGAGCTGAAACTTGAAGGGAGCAGGAGCTCCAGCCTGTGTGGCTGTGGACACGGACGGAGCTAGGCCTGTGTGGCAGCCCGTGGGATTGTGTGGAACTCTTTGGACTACTGTAAGGACGATTGCTTTGTTATCCGGTCCGAGGATTGTCGGGAAGGGCCCCCGAATCTGTTTTACGTGGACTTATCGTGTGCTGTTCCAGTGTTCTTGTGAATAAACCTGTTGGATCGTTCCTCGGCCTGTTGTCTCTCCTTGCTCTGCTGTACACCCCGTCACAAACTGGTTGGCAGCGCTGGGATCAGAGCAGAAGGAATGGAGGACAATGGCTCAACATCAGGAACCAGCACTGCAGAGTACAAGACCTGGACTTTGGGGAGCCTGCAATCAAAGGCCCGTGAAGTAGGAGTTCGTTTCAAAGGACTCTCCAAGGAGCAGCTGATTGAGGCGCTAGAAGGAGTCTGCTCGCAAAATGACGTGGAGGAAGGATCCTCACAGCAAAGGGAGGAAAGACGGGAGCTGGAGGTGAATACCCAAAAAAGTCAATGGGTTGTGTGGTACGAGGAAAAGATGGCACTGCTTGGAGATGAGGCCATCATAGAAGATAAGAGGGAGGCCATGCGTGGAGCTGAAGAGAAGGAGCGCAGGATGGAGGAGATGGCATTGCTGGATAAGCAGCTCGCTGTGGAAGCCGCGAGAGGTTCCAGACAGACTGTAACCCCAGCACCCATCATGAGGGAACTTCCCAGGGTGTCCCGCAAAGACTTTAAGCCGTTTAATGAGGCTGCAGGCGACATTGAGGGCTTCTTCCAGGACTTTGAGCATCAGTGTCGATTAATGGAAGTCCCGGACAGGGAGCGTGTCCGGCATCTGGTTGGGCTCCTAGAGGGGGGAGCTGCTGAAGCCTATAGAGCTATGGACCCTCGGTGGAACTGTGAGTATGCGGATATTAAACAGACTATTCTAGAACATTATGCTGTGACCCCAGACACTTACAGGACTCAGTTCCGTGCTTTAGCCTGTGATGGGGAAGTGTCTTTTAAGATATATGCTCATAGACTCAAACAAATATGTAATCGCTGGCTGGAGGCAGAGGAGGCCTTATCTTGGGAGACCTTCCTGCAGGTCATCCTAAAAGAACAATTCTTTGCCCAGTGCCCCGCTGAGATCCGGGAATGGGTGCGTGAGAGAAAACCAGCGACAGTGGAGGAAGCTGCTGCTCTCGCTGATGAGGTGCTCACTATCAAGCCTCAGTGGAGGGTTCTGTTGGAGGATGGAGAGACGCCTAACAGCTCCACAACACCGGATGGCCCCAGTTATTCTGTCCCCATTGTTCCCCGTTCCTCTAAGCCACCACATGTTGATACCCGTGTTAATGTGCCTCCAGTTGCTTCCACTGCACTTTCTGGAATACGCCGGGGAGAGGAAGTAACAGAGCGCAGGTGTTATGTTTGTAGGCATCCCGGGCATTTGCAGGCCTCATGCCCAGCCAGCCTATGGAGGAATCATCCTCAAACCCCTACAGCACCTTCAGGTGGGAGTCGGCCTCCAAGTTCCCCTACCCCTTACCCAAGAGGACGCCTTGGATGGAGGGAGACCCAGCTCAGATGCTATCAATGTGGACAGCCAGGGCATCGGCAAGTCTCCTGCCCAGCTGTTCAAATGAGGACTGATCCTGCACCCAATCGGATTGTTAATTATTTACAGCCCAGTGCCATGGAGGAAGATGTGGCACCGCTATGTGAGGACTGGCCTAGTGACTCAGCCCCCCATGTTGCACCACCAGGAGTTTACGGGGTGCGACCCGCAGTTATGACGACTTCTGCTCATCGAGGTAAACACTTGCAGGAGGTTGTGCTGGATGGACAGAGACTTGTTGGATTTTGTGACTCGGGTGCTTTCCTCACACTGGCTGATCCCCGAGTGGTTCGGCCTGAGGCAATCCATAGAGGACCTGGGATTGTCATTGAACTGGCTGGTGGACAATGGAGGACTATTCCCACAGCCACTGTGGATCTGAGCTTTGGTTTTGGGGTCCGGCGATGTGTGGTTGGGGTGATGGGTGGTCTGCCTGCAGCTGTTCTCCTGGGCAATGATGTGGGAGAGCTACGATGCCAATTCGTGGCTGCATGAGGCCACATGTAAGTAACGCTCTGCCTGTGTGTACTTAACCAGTGACCTGTAGAGGTCCCTAGTACGTACACAAGTTGGGAGGGGGAGGGATTGTGAAGATGTAATTTACCCTCTCACTGTATATGCTGTACAGATTCCTATTTCAAGCTGGGTTCTTTATCTTATTTGAACTACGTCTGTGTACATTTCTATTGTTGTAGGTAATCCCCCCCTAAAATGCAAGGTTATATCCTCTTGAGGCACTTCCATCCCTGGGAGTAGGGGGAGGTGGGCCTAGAGTCCAACTAGTGTAAACTCTGCTTACCTGGGAGATTCAGGCAGAGTGAGCTGAAACTTGAAGGGAGCAGGAGCTCCAGCCTGTGTGGCTGTGGACACGGACGGAGCTAGGCCTGTGTGGCAGCCCGTGGGATTGTGTGGAACTCTTTGGACTACTGTAAGGACGATTGCTTTGTTATCCGGTCCGAGGATTGTCGGGAAGGGCCCCCGAATCTGTTTTACGTGGACTTATCGTGTGCTGTTCCAGTGTTCTTGTGAATAAACCTGTTGGATCGTTCCTCGGCCTGTTGTCTCTCCTTGCTCTGCTGTACACCCCGTCACAGCATGCACTTACGCTGCGGTGCAGATCGCAGCGTAACTGCATGTAAATACGCAACATGCGCACATAGCCTAATGCTGCAGTTATCCAAGCCAGCCGCCTGCCACAATATCCACTGCCGCAACGATCCACATCAGCTGCTACATCCATCCATGCCGGCCAAACCCACAACAGCAGCTGCTGCTTCTATCATCAGAGACTGTCAGTGTTCGTACCCTTGGCCCAGCTGTCAGAGCATCAGTTTTCCTGAGAATCACCCGGTCTCACACCTGCAGCGCAACACCCTCACCGGCTGTGGGGAAAACAGGTGTGGAAACTGTAAATACAATACAGGCGAACTGAGTCCAATATCAATTGCAAAAAAAATCCTCAGAATCTAATAAAAGTTTAATCTTTATTTAGATAGATTAAAATTATAACACCCAGTGCTAGTGAACAGAAATTACAGGAACAGTAGAAGGGAATAATATATGTAACTAGAAGGTGGCCCGATTCTACGCATCGGGTATTCTAGAATTTACGTATTGTGTAGTTAATGTATGATTTTTGTTATATATATAGATGTTGTTGTGTGTAGTTACCAAGTGTTTGTGTAGGGCGCTGTACATGTTCTGGGTGTTGTCTGGGTGTGGCGGGGGGTGAGAGCGGTGTTGTTTGTGTGTTGCGTTGTTTGTGTAGCGCTGTGTGTCTGTAGCGTTGTGTGTGTGTTGCGCGGTTTGTGTGTGTGTGGTGTGTTTTGGGGGGAGGTATGTTTTGTGCAATGTGTGTGTTGTGCGGTATGTGCGTATATTTGTGTGTGCAGCGTTGTCTGTGTGTGGGTGTCTGTGTAGGGCAGTTGTTTGTGGTTCCCAGTGTGTGTGGTGTGTTGTGCAGTGCGCGCGCGCGTGTGTGTGTTGGGGGGAGGTGTGCACTTCCCATCGTGCTCCATCCCCCATGCAGCGCACTCCCCATCGTGCTCCATCCCCTATGCTGTGCACCCCCCATCGTGCTCCATCTCCCATCCTGCGCACTCGTAAACGTGCTCCATCCGCCATGCAGCGCACTCCCCATCGTGCTCCATCCCCCATGCTGCGCACTCCCAAACGTGCTCCATCCGCCATGCTGCGCGCACTCCCCATCGTGCTCCATCCCCCATGCTGCGCACTCCCAAACGTGCTCCATCCGCCATGCTGCGCACTCCCAAACGTGCTCCATCCGCCATGCTGCGCACTCCGAAACGTGCTCCATCCGCCATGCTGCGCACTCCGAAACGTGCTCCATCCGCCATGCTGCGCACTCCCAAACGTGCTCCATCCGCCATACTCCGCACTCCCCATCGTGCTCCATCCGCCATGCTGCGCACTCTCAAACGTGCTCCATCCGCCATACTGCGCACTCTCAAACGTGCTCCATCCGCCATGCTGCGCACTCCCAAACGTGCTCCATCCGCCATGCTGCGCACTCCGAAACGTGCTCCATCCGCCATGCTGCGCACTCCGAAACGTGCTCCATCCGCCATGCTGCGCACTCCCAAACGTGCTCCATCCGCCATACTCCGCACTCCCCATCGTGCTCCATCCGCCATGCTGCGCACTCCCAAACGTGCTCCATCCGCCATACTCCGGACTCCCTATCGTGCTCCATCCCCCATGCAGCGCACTCCCCATCGTGCTCCATCCCCTATGCTGCGCACCCCCCATCGTGCTCCATCTCCCATGCTGCGCACTCCCAAACGTGCTGCATCCGCCATGATGCGCACTCCCAAACGTGGTCCATCCGCCATGCTGCGCACTCCCAAACGTGCTACATCCGCCATACTCCGCACTCCCCATCGTGCTGCATCCCCCATGCTGCGCACTCCCAAACGTGCTCCATCCGCCATGCTGCACACTCCCAAACGTGCTCCATCCCCTATGCTGCGCACCCCCCATCGTGCTCCATCTCCCATCCTGCGCACTCCCAAACGTGGTCCATCCGCCATGCTGCGCACTCCCAAACGTGCTCCATCCGCCATGCTGCGCACTCCCAAACGTGCTCCATCCGCCATGCTGCGCACTCCCAAACGTGCTCCATCCGCCATGCTGCGCACTCCCAAACGTGCTCCATCCGCCATGCTGCGCACTCCCAAACGTGCTCCATCCGCCATGCTGCGCACTCCCAAACGTGCTCCATCCGCCATGCTGCGCACTCCCAAACGTGCTCCATCCGCCATGCTGCGCACTTCCAAACATGCTCCATCCGCCATGCTGCGCACTCCCAAACGTGCTCCATCCGCCATGCTGCGCCAGCATCAGCCTCTCTACCCGCAGCATCAGCCTCTCTCTTCCCAGCATCAGCCTCTCTCCCCGCAGCATCAGCCTCTCTGTCCCCAGCATCAGCCTCTCTGTCCCCAGCATCAGCCTCTCTGTCCCCAGCATCAGCCTCTCTGTCCCCAGCATCAGCCTCTCTGTCCCCAGCATCAGCCTCTCCATCCCAGCCTTCCCCAGGATCAGCCTCTCTCATCCCAGCATCAGCCTCTCTGTCCCCAGCATCAGCCTCTCTGTCCCCAGCATCAGCCTCTCTGTCCCCAGCATCAGCCTCTCTGTCCCCAGCATCAGCCTCTCTGTCCCCAGCATCAGCCTCTCTGTCCCCAGCATCAGCCTCTCAGTCCCCAGCATCAGCCTCTCCGTCCCCAGCATCAGCCTCTCCATCCCAGCCTTCCCCAGGATCAGCCTCTCTCATCCCAGCATCAGCCTCTCTGTCCCCAGCATCAGCCTCTCTGTCCCCAGCATCAGCCTCTCTGTCCCCAGCATCAGCCTCTCCATCCCAGCCTTCCCCAGGATCAGCCTCTCTCATCCCAGCATCAGCCTCTCTGTCCCCAGCATCAGCCTCTCTGTCCCCAGCATCAGCCTCTCTGTCCCCAGCATCAGCCTCTGTCCCCAGCATCAGCCTCTGTCCCCAGCATCAGCCTTTCTCTGTCCCCAGCATCAGCCTCTCTCATCCCAGCATCAGCCTCTCTGTCCCCAGCATCAGCCTCTGTCCCCAGCATCAGCCTCTCTGTCCCCAGCATCAGCCTCTCTGTCCCCAGCATCAGCCTCTCTGTCCCCAGCATCAGCCTCTCTCATCCCAGCATCAGCCTCTCTCATCCCAGCATCAGCCTCTCTCATCCCAGCATCAGCCTCCCCATCCCAGCCTTCCCCAGGATCAGCCTCTCTCCTCCCAGCCTCCTCCAGCACGCCATGCTCCTCTACCGACACTCACAGATCCGATCGCATACACTCACACACACCGACACACACCCGATCGCATACACTCACACACACAGACACACACCCGATCGCATACACTCACACACATTGACGATATTGCACATACGCGCTCATACTCACAACATCCGGAGATACCACATGCTTCTGGCCATGTGATCCTCCGGCAGGTCCTGGAAGGTCACAACAGCACAGTATCGAGGCCGAGAAGCAAGCGATATCCCAGGATGTTGTGAGTATGTAGATGCGATGTGTGTGTGAGGTGTGTGTGAGGTGTTTGTGAGAGTGAGTGTGATCTGATCTGTGTGTATGTGTATGTGTGTGTGCTGTTATGTGTGTGCGTGTGTATGTTCCGCCGCTGCAGGACCTTGATGTGCTGGTAACTATGCTAGGATGGTTACCAGCGCAACACGTCCCCCACTCGCACGGGAGCCCACACCAGCATACGGCGGCAAGGCCAGCAATGCGAGGGTAAGTGTCGGCTGGGTTGGCGGCGTACGCTGATGTGGGCTCCCGTTGGGGGGGGGGGGTTGTACAGTACTCACCTGGGAGCCGTGACCGTGTCAGTTCGGGGAATGCGGCGCGGGGGGGGGGGGCAGAGCTAACGTCCATTGCGTGAGGGGGGCGGGGCGTGGCGTGGCCGAGTTGCCAATGCCTGCAGGGTGCCGGGGCGAGAGGCCAATCTGTGGGGGGGTGGAGCCTGGGCGAGCGGCTGGCCAATCCGTGTGGGGGCGCAGCCTGGGCGAGCGGCCAATAGGTGTGGGGGGGCGGGGCCATGGCGAGCCCAGCGGCCAATCAGCTTTGTGTCACCGTAAGGACACAATGTCACCGGAAGGACACAATTTTGAAGCATGACAGACAGACAGACAGACAGAATAAGGCAATTATATATATAGATATGGGACCTATGGGATCTTGCTCCTACCTGACAATGGAGCGTATGACACCATCACTTTTTGGGCGCCCTGTTCCGCGTCGGCTATCCCATTCTGTATCCTGTCAATATAAGTGAATTAACAAAAATTTAACTATAGACTGCCAGAGAAGAGAAAATTGAGTCAAAGTGTAGATAGTATAATCACTCGACCTCTTACACATACACATCTATTGAAGCACACAAAGTACAGAAAGTACTATTCTATAGCTAATACATAACCCAAAAATCCAGGGCATATGAAAAATGCCTCAGCAAATCACTAAACATGTGTATGAACTGTCCCAGGGAGGTTATATATATATATATATATATAGCTATAGGCATAGAAGGGGTGTTTAGGTACAGTAAAGTAGCCATGCGCTACGCAATGAAACCACGCGCATCTCCAACACTGGTCTGACGTGTTAGGGAAAAGTTTACAAAGCACCTCGGGAGTATTATACCAATACATTAAAATCTTATATTGGTTTTCTTTCCGTGCGGTGCATATAGACGTCTTTGTCGTTCGATCCCAAATAGCCTGCCACATCGGTCTCGATATCGCCCTCCCCAAATATGTCTCCCATTTTGTCATATATGAGTGTTGCATCTCTACATGCGAGGTCAGCATATTGTAGAATCGTGAGATTAGCCCCTTCATTGGAGCCCCGATCTTACATATGCCCTTAAATGGGGTGAGTTTAGGGAAAGTAGTGGATTTAATTGTGGATATGGCCAATTGACGTATTCGTGCGTAAGTATAAAAAGCCTCCCTAGGGATTCCAAATCTCTCGCGTAATGTCGAGAAGTGCAGTATCGTATATGTGCATGGGTCTATTATGTCTGTATATCAGAAAAGCCGTGCACAAACTCATGGACCAATCACCTTGTTATCGGTGCTATCCTTCAAAGCTGGAGTATATAGGAATGGCATCAATGGGGAATTGGCAGAGATGAGCGAAAAATATTTTATAGGCAGCCGCCAGATACGTCTGGTGAATGTCATAGGCCCCAGCGGGAGTGTATCAGGGATGCCCGGAGAGCTCATCTACAGCAAAGCAGCCGGATGAAGAGGGGCCACTCAGGTCCGCACTACCTCCATCTATTTACCCACCGAAGACAGGCCCAGCCAGGCAGGAATACCCCTTAAATGCGTGGCTATGTAGTACTTCCACATGTCTGGGAAAGCCAAACCACCCATCTTTCTAGAGGCCAACAGCAATGACTGTGTAATCCGATGACGTCTATATGCCCATATAAATGCTTTGCCAGCTGATCCGTCAGATCTTTACGCTGCATCTCTGAATCTCTCTTAAGGCGAGATGCCAAGGAGATACAATTCCCCCTCATGACTGACTTATGTGCCTCCCATAAAGTTGACTGTGAGGAAACAGACCCACCATTTATTTGGAAGTTCTCCTCCAGGTGGTCCTGAAGCTAAAGCCTGCTTTACATGTACAATTAATCATGCGATCGCATTTGCGATCGCACCCGCCCCCATCGTTTGTGCAGCACGGGCAATTTGTTGTCCGTGTCGCACAATGCTGACACGCACTTACCTTCCAAACGACCTCGCTGTGGGCGGCGAACATCCAGGGGGAGGGACGTTCGGTGTCACAGCGACGTCACGCAGCGACCGGCCAATAGAAGCGGAGGGGCGGAGATGAACGGGACGTAAATATCCCGCCCACCTCCTTCCTTCAGCATTGCCGGCGAGACGCAGGTAAGCTGCGGTTCATCATTCCCGGGGTGTCACACGGAGCCATGTGTGCTGCCTCGGGAACAATGAACAACAGGACGTGCGATTTTTAGAAAATGAGACGTGTCAGCGATGAACGAGAAGGTGAGTATTTTTGCTCGTTCATAGCTGTCACATGCTTTGATATCACTAACGATGCCGGATCTGCGTCACTTACGACGTGACCCCGCCGACATCTCGTTAGATATATCGTAGCGTGTAAAGCCTGCTTTAGATTGATGCATGGGGATCTTCAAAAGGTGGTCATTTAATCTCCAATGGCATACCCTCCTGGTTGAAGTAAACTCACAGACATCAGTTAGGACTGGGGCATGATCTGACCATGTAATATGACCAATGTCAGTGTTTTAGTGAGACGTAGGGCTGGCAAATTTCCCAAGAAGGTGAATGTGGGTGAGAGAAAAACGTGTACTGTCGGGCAGTGGGGTTGATTACCCGCCACAGATCAAAGAGCGCATGTTTATGTATCAAGGCACGAAAGGCCTTTGCTTGTTTGATTAAATGTACCCCTGGTTTCTGGCCACTCGCAGAACTTCTGTCCCTCACCTCCGAGAATGGTAGATTAAAATCACCCCATATAAACAATGTAGAAGGAAGTTTAGCAAGGACCCGTTCCAAAAAGGTATTTGCCCTACGTTTGGTGCATAAATATGACACAGGACTATTGGGGTGCCTTTCAGTAATCCCGTCAAGATAATGTAGCAGCCCTTTGGATCTATAGTGGATTTGGTCATTTGGATCGGACATTCCCTAGCTATAAGGATAGTCACCCCTGTTCTTTTTTTGCCACATGGAGCTACATATGCCGTTGGGAATTTTCCCTTCGCAAATTGGAATGAGCCTGAATTGTCATGATGGGTTTCCTCTATAAAGACTACATCCGCCTTCAGGGATTTTAACTCCTGCAGGGCTAATCTATGTTTAATATTGGAATTTAACCCCTAAAGGGGGCTTGATACGCTGCGACATCGCTAGCGATTGCTAGCGATGTTACGAGCGTTAGCACCCGCCCCCGTCGTACATGCGACATGTGGTGATCGCTGCCGTAGCGAACTATATCGCTGTTGCTGCCAAACAGTCCCTCCTTCAAGGGGGAGGTGCGTTCGGCGTCACAGCGACATCACAGCGGCGTCACAAAACGGCCATCCAATAGAAGAGGAGGGGAGTTGATGAGCGGTCGGAACATGCCGCCCACCTCCTTCCTTCCTTCTTTTCCGGTGGACACAGGTAGGATGATGTTTGTCGTTCCTGCGGTGTCACACACAGCGATGCGTGGTGCCGCAGGAACGATGAACAACCAGCGACATGCACCACTAACGATATTATGAAAAGGAGCGACGTGTCAACGATCAACGATTTTTGCCGTTTTTGCAATCGTTGATCGTTGCTCCTAGCTGTCACACGCTGCAATGTCGCTAACGACGCCAGATGTGCGTCACAAACACCGTGACCCCGACGATATATCGTTAGCGATGTCGCAGCGTGTAAAGCCCCCTTTACTATTTATGGATACTAAACGAATCATAGGAATGGTTGATGTGGTCAGATGCAAAATTGTACCCAGTCTTCTGGGTCTTACTTAATTTTAGCCAATGCCTCACCTCTGGCCCGTTGGAATGGTACTCAGCCAGATTACTCCACTGGATCATGAACAGTCGATTCAACATGACACAGAGTAATAAAGCACACTAGGGAAGGAGGGTGACAACAAACAACAATTAAGCACATTACAACTATATGCATTAACAGTTACTTCACAGTATTAGTTTTCCCGACTTCCATAAAAAAAATAGGACAAAGGAAGATAGGGAAAAAAAACACCTTGGTCGAGTGTCTATGAACAATATAGGAGTGTAAACAAAATTATCTATCTCTGTGACGGCCTAGGCTATGAATCGTTTGTTCAGTATAATAAGATGATCTGTCCTTTGAATGTTTTATGTATTGCTTCTCCACATATACCTAAATGAAATATTAACGGAATGTATAACCAAAACAAATTATGCTTAGGGCTCAGTAGAATAAGTTATAGTTCATGAATAAGTAACTGACATTCATGAATGGAAGAGATCTGTGGTTTCAGATAGGTAACTAGCATTCTTATATTCATAGAAGAATGCTTATCTGTAGTTTCAAATAAGTAACTGACATTCATGAATAGAAGAGAATAAGTAACTGACATTGTTCCATTCATAGACTCTCGTATATGCCTAGACACACCTGAAATGCTTTACTAAAGAATGTTGTTCAAACAAGAAATTAACTATGCCCGGCTAGCTGGTTGGTTAACCCCTTCAGCCCACAGCCTGTTTTCACCTTAAAGACCAGGCCATTTTTTGCAATTCTGACCAGTGTCACTTCGCTTCAACAGATCCTGGCAATTCTAACACTGTTTTTTCATGACATAATGTACTTCATGTCAGTCATAAATTTAGGACGATATGTTTTGCGTTTATTTGTGAAAATTTTGGAAATTTGGCGAAAATTTCAAAATTTGAAATTTTATGCCCATAAATCTGATAGGTCACACAAAATAGTTACTAAATAACATTTCCCACATGTCTGCTTTACACCAGCGCAATTTTCGAAACAATTTTTTTCCGTTAGGAAGTTAGAAGGGTTAAACGTTCATCAGCAATTTTTCATTTTTCCAACAAAATTTACAAAAAAGTTTTTTAGGTACCACATCACATTTGGAGTGATTTTGAGAGGCCAAGGTGACCGAAAATACACAAAAGTGACCCCATTCTAAAATTTGCACCCCTCACTCTGCTCAAAACCACATCCAAGAAGTTTATTAACCCTTTAGGAGCCTTACAGCAACCAAAGCAATGTGGAAGGAAAAAAATGAAAATGTTACTTTTTTTACACAAAAATGTTACTTTAGCCATAAAATTTTGCATTTTCACAAGGGTATCAGGAAAAATGCACCATAAAATTAATTGTGCAATTTCTCCTGAGTACACCAATATCTCATATGTGGGGGAAATCAATTGTTTGGGCGCACTGCAAGGCTCGGAAGAGAAGGAGCATCATTTGCATTTTTGAAAGCAAAATTGTCTGGAATAATTAGCGGATGCGATGTTGCGTTTGGAGACCCCCTGAGGTGCCTAAACAATGGAGCTCCCCCACAAGTGACCCCATTTTGGAAACTAGACCCCTCATGGAATTTATCTAGATGTTTATTGAGCACTTTTAACCTCTGGGGGCTTCACAAATGTTAATAACTTTGAGCCATGAAAATAAAAAAAAAAATTACCACAAAATTGTTACTTCAACCAGGTAGCTTTTTTTTCACAAGGGTATCAGGAAAAAATGCAACATAAAATGCATTGTGCAATTTCTCCTGAGTACACAGATACCTCATATGTGGTGGAAATCAAATGTTTGGGTGCACAGCAGGGCTCGGAAGGCAAGGAGCGTCATTTGACTTTTCAAACGCAAAATTGTCTGGAATCGTTAGCAGATGCCATGTTCTGTTTGGAGACCCCCTGAGGTGCCTAAATAATGGGGCTCCCCCACAAGTGACCCCATTTTGGAAACTAGACCCCTCATAGAATTTATCTAGATGTTTACTGAACACTTTGAACCCCTGGAGGCTTCACAAAAGTTTAGAATGTTCAGCCGTGAAAATATATATAGATTTTTTTTACCATGAAATTGTTATTTCAAACAAGTAGCTTTTTTTTCCACAAGGGTATCAGGAAAAAAATGCACCATAAAATGTATTGTGCAATTTCTCCTGAGTACACAGATACCTCATATGTGGTGGAAAGTAATTGTTTGGGCACACGGCGGGGCTCAGAAGAGAAGGAGTGCCATTTCACAGCAAAATTGGTTGGAATTATTAGTGTACGCCATGTTGCGTTTCGAGACCCCCTGAGGTGCCTAAACAATGGAGCTCCCCCACAAGTAACCTCATTTTGGAAACTAGAGCCCCCATGGCATAAATCTAGATGGTTAATGAGCACTTTGAACCCTCACGTGCTTCATACATTGAGGCATAAATACAAAAAAGTACTTTTTTTCCACAAAAATGTTATTTTAGGCTCAATTTTTTAATTTTTACAGGGGTAACAGGATAAATGGACCACAAAATTTGTTGGGCAATTTGTTCTGAGTACGCTGATACCTCATATGTGGCAGAAAACCACTTTTTGGGCATACGGCAGAGCTCCAGAGGGAAGGAGCGTCATTTGACTTTTTAAATGGAAAATTAGCTGGAATCGTTAGACGCACCATGTTGCGTTTGGAGATCCCCCTGATGTGCCCAAACAGTGGAGCTCCCCCCACATGTGACCCCATGTTTGAAACTAGACCCCCCCATACAAAAAAATATTAGTTTGGCGAAATAAAAAATACAGACGTCAGTTAAAAAAAAATATATATATAAGCGCCTGCAACTGACACTAAGGCAAGTGCCACACGTGAGAGCGATGTACAAATCTCGCATCGCATCACGCGGCACAGCCGCACACTCCTGTCTGGAAGACAGCGACTATGCCGGATGATGCAATGTGAGACTTGTGCATCTCTCTCATGTGTGGCACTGGGCTGATCCTTACAATATTCAGTAAAAAAACCTGTAGTTGACGACTAGTGGGAGTGGGAGGTGAAATTGGGGATAGCTACCTTACAGAATGAATCTAGGTAGCAGGATTGCAGCAAATCCGGGAGGGGGAGAGGGGGCAGAGGATTAAGGGGATGGGAGAGAGCAGGCAGCAGATCAGGGAGGGGGCAGAGGCTGATGGGGGAGTGAGGTGGCACATGCAGGGGCGCAGCGGCTGATGGGGAGAGTGCAGTGGCTGATGGGGAGAGTGCAGTGGCTGATGGGGAGAGTGCAGTGGCTGATGGGGAGAGTGCTGTGGATGATGGGGAGAGTGCTGTGGCTGATGGGGAGAGTGCTGTGGCTGATGGGGAGAGTGCGGTGGCTGATGGGGAGAGTGCGGTGGCTAATGGGGAGAGTGCAGTGGCTGATGGGGAGAGTGCGGTGGCTGATGGGGAGAGTGGAGCGGCAGATGCAAGGAGGCAACAGAAAGAAAGCAGCGGCGTCAGATGCAGGGAGGGCGCAGTGGGAGGAGAGCAGCGGCGTCAGATGCCCCCCTGCATCTGACACCGCTGCTCTCTTTCTGCTGAGCAGCGGCGTCAGATGCAGGGGCGCAGCGGGAGAGTAGCTGCGTCACATGCAGGGGCGCAGCGGGAGAGCAGGGGCAAAGTAGATGGAGGACAGCAGTGGATCGGGGGCTATGACTCACAGATGGGCACCCGCAGGGATCGCTCTCCTCAGATTCCACGGAGGGAGAATCTGAGAAGAAAGATCTACAGCTCACCAGGTCCCAGATGCACGGTGCTTTGAGAGATCGGTCACAAGGCCGATCTCTCCAATCAGAGCTGGGGGCGGGTGCAGTAAAGCTCACTGAGCTCCAGCCAATGGCCAGTGCTGCAGCTGCACTGACCATAGCTGGATTTCAATGCTTCAGCCATTTTCAATGGCTGAAACATTACACTGGCTGTGATTGGCAGAGCGGCGTTCGTCAGCCAATCACAGCCTCCGTAGGTCCGGGAAGGAGACACCACCCCTCCTGAGGTCAGGTACAAGTCCTCTCCTTCCCGAATCTACAGTTTTGTAAAACCGATCGCGGTTACCGTGGCTCCGGGGCCGCGATTTCGCCATAACGAATCTATCCGTCATGGGTCTTTAAGTACCAGGGCACCATGACGGCTAGATCCGTCAAAGGTCGTGAAGGGGTTAATAGATAACGTGGATGTATTGAATAAGCTGTGTGTATATATATATATATATATATATATATATAATATATATGCTAGGTTTTGAATACAAGGGTCAGAAGAGCATTGAGCTTCTCCCGGATAGAGATATGCCTCTGTACGGTCATTTCTCCTGATTCATCTGCGCAGTTCTGATTTGGAATCCTGTCTCCGAGACCCTGAGAGAGACTCCCTGGAGGTCTCCCCCAACAGTCTGGCACCCAACGTGGGCCCCCCATAAGGAGCACCCAGATACCTGGACACCCAGATATCTTGGACGTCACGGACCAGGACCTCCCTCCGCTCCAACAGGCATGATCAATCTACAACCCTGGTAAGTGTTCCACACTGTGTATTCACTGCCGACAAGGTTGTTCTTGGAGAGGAGGGGGTGACAGGCCTTGTGTCCCCATCGGAGTTAAAGGTACCCGATAGTGACTCGGTGGTGGTGCCCGCTGAAGGGCATGATATCTCAAATCCTAACCTGTGGTGTGGATTTCAATTGTCACAAGGGATCCGGAGGATGGATAGTAGGGGGTAAGAGGCAGCAGTTGGATATAGCTGGATAAACTGACTCGATCCGTAGTTTGAGGATGCGGGAGGATACCAGTGATGGAAGATCGGGATTAGGATAATAAATTGGTACAGCTGACCAAGTCGGGAGGACTAAAGTGTTAGGTTTGCCTAGGAGCAGACGGCTACAGCCGTCACAATGGAATGCAGCGCTGAAGGAAAAGAAAGGAAACTTGAAAGATAAAGGATTGTGGGAAGATGCACAGGTGTTTGGTAAAGTGTAGCGCAGATTTTGCAGTCAGATGGATATATTGAAATAGAAGAAAAAGGTGCAGGAGACAGGGGTATAGGTTAACTCGGCTAATTCAAATTTACATCATGCTGGGGGACTGGCCCGGCAAATGGTTTTACAAGGTGCTCAGACGATTCAGGAAGAATCAGAAGAATATGTTGGACAGCATTGTGAGAATAGAGAGTTTACAAGTACAAAATTTGTTACTTTGAATCCCTGAAGTGTGGACCCCCTTATTGTACGAATAAGTGAAAAATTTGAACAATTGGTGTTTTAAAAGTCCGGCAGCATTATATCGTAAAATAAAATAGGGGCAGGTAAATACATATTTTTGTACCGTGTTAGCTAATCTAAAAATCTTAAGACTTACCCCAATAATGTTGGAAGGCATTATATCCATTTCTAAAAGAATAAAAAAAATAAAAAAAAAATAGATCCAAGAAAGATGTGTATAATGTAGATATATATTTCTTGAGATATGCGTATTAGTTTTTTTTCCAGGTCTGTCTCTTTTGCAGGTCTGTCTCTTTCCCCATCTGTCTTTGTCTCTGTCTCTTTTGCTGCCTAGCTCTTTCCCTGTTTGCCTGTCTCTGTCTGTCTCTATCTCTGTGTCTCTTTCCAGGTCTGTCTCTTTCCCAGTCTGTCTCTTTTCCTGTCTCTCTGTCTGTCTCTATGCCCGTCTGTCTCTTTCCCTGTCTGTCTGTGCCTGTATTTTTCCCTGTCTGTGTCTTTTTGCCTCTGTCTGTTTGTCTGTCTTTCTCTATCCATCTCCCCACTGAAATCATATTACCTCACACATAAAAGCTTCTTATACTATGAATGTCTTTCGTTCCTATAGCAAACAATCAGAGCTGCTAATAATAACCTGTGGCTCCCAGCCCCATTGACTCTAATGAAGGCAGGATTTTTGGAGAGTAACTGTAAAGCGCAGGGTTAAATTTTCCAGTCACAACATAGTGTATGATGTTCCCTGGGTCACATGGAGTGTCTGTGCAAAATTTCATGATTGTAAATGCGATGGTGCAAATTCCTTTAGCGGACATACACACACATACACTGAGCTTTATATATTAGATTAGACTAAGATTATGGGCAAATATATATAAAGTAATACTTGTGAGCTGGGACAGTCTTAAAGAGAGTGTCAGATTAGTAGGAATTTGGATTTAATGAGTATTTGTAATGTCAGTCTCAGGGATCAAAATGTTAAAGGGGTGGTTCATCCATTTTTTTATTTTCTATATGAGTGTAACTTACTATTTTAGGGGTTTTTTCATTGGCTGCTATTTGCAGTTTTGGCACTGAGCGGCGCTATCCTGCACGCTCAGTGCCAGTCATATGACCCCCTGGTGCTATGGCCGCTAGTATTCTCTGACGTCACATCAAGTTCCGGACTCTCAGATTGGACGTTACGTCAGGGGATGCTGGCGCCACTCACACTAATTGACTGGGCTGTTGGTGGTGACTACCGCACGTCACAGCCCAGCATCGAGGGGAGGATCTGGAGGATGGCACAGTGTAGAGTGGTGAAGAGGGCTAAGCATTCGGAAGATTGGTGAGGCACGGGGTGCCAGTGTGGAGTACAGGGGGGGGGGGTTTCTTCAGCTGATGTCACTATCCAGCCGCCCGCTCTGCTCTGATATCAGGAGAGCGGGCAGTGTCGGCAGTGTGATCATATACTCGCACCAGCACTACAGGATGCAGCAAGAGACTGACAAGCTGGTGACATGCAGCACCGCATGTGTCAGAGCAGAGCATGCCACCAACTTGCTCTGCTCTGTCACCTGTCGTGCTGCATGCGACCATGTTACTGCACACTGTGACTTGTGCTGCATGGGACCAACTTTCTCCACTCTGTCACCTGCACAAGTCACAGAGTGGAGCAAGGTGGTGACAAGCAGCACAGCATGTAACAGAGCACCTTTCTTCCCTCTCACTCTCTTTTACCTCTTTCTCTCTTCCCTCTCTTTCCTCTCTCTTCAGCCTCTCTCTCTTCCGCCTCCCTCTCTCTCTCTCCCCTCTTTCTCCCCGCTCTCTCTTCCCGCTCTCTCTCTTTTCCCTCTCTTCCCTCTCTCTCTCCTCTCTCTCCAGCCTCTCTCTTCCACCTCTCTCTCTCTTCCGCCTCCCTCTCTCTCCCCTCTCTCTCCCCCCTCTCTCTTTCTCCCCGCTCTCTCTCTCTTCCCTCTCTCTTCCCTCTCTCTTCCCTCTCTGTATGGTCAGTACAGAAATCTCTCTATCGTGGAGGGGTGAGAGGGAGTAATAAAGATGGGGCTTCTAATGTGTCTGTGTATTTATTTCTAATAAAAGTATTTTTTCTCTGTGTGGTGTATTTTTTTTAACCCTTTATTGGAGATTCTTAATGGCCGAGTAAAACTTGGCTTGACATTAAGAATCTCGGGCTTTATACCAGCTGGTAAAACAAAGCTGGTATTAACCCCTTATTACCCAGTGTGCCACCTGGCACCAGGGCCCCTGGAAGAGTTGCATACAGCGCCAAAAGATGGCGCTTTGATGAAAGCGCCATTTTTTGGGGTGGCTGTGGACTGCAATTTGCAGCGGGGAGGGCAGAAAGCTTGGGGCACCCTGCGCTGCGGATTCCAATCTCCAGCTGCCTAGCTGTATCTGGCTGGACACAAAATATGGGCGAAGCCCATGTCATTTTTTTTTTTTTTTTACTTTCATGAAATTCATGAAATAATTTAAAAAAAAAAAAAAAAAGGGCTTCCCTATATTTTTTGTTCCCAGCCGGGTACAAATAGGGCTTGGGGACAGCCCGTATCTGCCTGCTGTACCTGGCTAGCACACAAAAAATATGGCGAAGCCTACGTCATTTTTTTTTTTTTAGGGTTATGTGTTTGGGCTTTTTGTTTATTTTCAATTTTTCTAATGAATTTAAAAAAAAAAATCAACATGAGCTTCGCCCATTGAGCGCCAGAGCATTTTGCTGCTCACTCATCCCTACTCCTGACCACACAGCCAGCAGAACAAGTAATCAGATAACTCCAGTGTCGGACGATTATTTGTTCTGTGTCCCCCTGTCTCTCTGCATCCATCGCAGTGTGTGTGGGCTGTGAGGTCAGCTGAGTTCAGTCCGGCACTGGAGTCAGCTGATCTGAACTCAGCTGACCTCACAGCCCGCAAACGCTGCAATGGATGCAGCGGGACACAGAACAAGTAATCGGACGACACTGGAGTCAGCTGATCTGAACTCAGCTGAACTCCTGACCACACAGCCTGCACACGGTCACACGTGATCGGCAGCAGGCAGTGACTGCTGTTAACCTGTATCCATCGCAGCGTGTGCGGGCTGTAAGATCAGGAGTTCAGCTGACTCCAGTGCCGGTCGATAAATTCTGTGTCCCACTGCAGAAGGATCCGGTAAAATTACAATTGCGGTTGCATGCAGCCGTCACAATGGAATGCAGCGCTGAAGGAAAAGAAAGGAAACTTGAAAGATAAAGGATTGTGGGAAGATGCACAGGTGTTTGGTAAAGTGTAGCGCAGATTTTGCAGTCAGATGGATATATTGAAATAGAAGAAAAAGGTGCAGGAGACAGGGGTATAGGTTAACTCGGCTAATTCAAATTTACATCATGCTGGGGGACTGGCCCGGCAAATGGTTTTACAAGGTGGTCAGACGATTCAGGAAGAATCAGAAGAATATGTTGGACAGCATTGTGAGAATAGAGAGTTTACAAGTACAAAATTTGTTACTTTGAATCCCTGAAGTGTGGACCCCCTTATTGTACGAATAAGTGAAAAATTTGAACAATTGGTGTTTTAAAAGTCCGGCAGCATTATATCGTAAAATAAAATAGGGGCAGGTAAATACATATTTTTGTACCGTGTTAGCTAATCTAAAAATCTTAAGACTTACCCCAATAATGTTGGAAGGCATTATATCCATTTCTAAAAGAATAAAAAAAATAAAAAAAAAATAGATCCAAGAAAGATGTGTATAATGTAGATATATATTTCTTGAGATATGCGTATTAGTTTTTTTTCCAGGTCTGTCTCTTTTGCAGGTCTGTCTCTTTCCCCATCTGTCTTTGTCTCTGTCTCTTTTGCTGCCTAGCTCTTTCCCTGTTTGCCTGTCTCTGTCTGTCTCTATCTCTGTGTCTCTTTCCAGGTCTGTCTCTTTCCCAGTCTGTCTCTTTTCCTGTCTCTCTGTCTGTCTCTATGCCCGTCTGTCTCTTTCCCTGTCTGTCTGTGCCTGTATTTTTCCCTGTCTGTGTCTTTTTGCCTCTGTCTGTTTGTCTGTCTTTCTCTATCCATCTCCCCACTGAAATCATATTACCTCACACATAAAAGCTTCTTATACTATGAATGTCTTTCGTTCCTATAGCAAACAATCAGAGCTGCTAATAATAACCTGTGGCTCCCAGCCCCATTGACTCTAATGAAGGCAGGATTTTTGGAGAGTAACTGTAAAGCGCAGGGTTAAATTTTCCAGTCACAACATAGTGTATGATGTTCCCTGGGTCACATGGAGTGTCTGTGCAAAATTTCATGATTGTAAATGCGATGGTGCAAATTCCTTTAGCGGACATACACACACATACACTGAGCTTTATATATTAGATTAGACTAAGATTATGGGCAAATATATATAAAGTAATATTTGTGAGCTGGGACAGTCTTAAAGAGAGTGTCAGATTAGTAGGAATTTGGATTTAATGAGTATTTGTAATGTCAGTCTCAGGGATCAAAATGTTAAAGGGGTGGTTCATCCATTTTTTTATTTTCTATATGAGTGTAACTTACTATTTTAGGGGTTTTTTCATTGGCTGCTATTTGCAGTTTTGGCACTGAGCGGCGCTATCCTGCACGCTCAGTGCCAGTCATATGACCCCCTGGTGCTATGGCCGCTAGTATTCTCTGACGTCACATCAAGTTCCGGACTCTCAGATTGGACGTTACGTCAGGGGATGCTGGCGCCACTCACACTAATTGACTGGGCTGTGGGCGGTGACTACCGCACGTCACAGCCCAGCATCGAGGGGAGGATCTGGAGGATGGCACAGTGTAGAGTGGTGAAGAGGGCTAAGCATTCGGAAGATTGGTGAGGCACGGGGTGCCAGTGTGGAGTACAGGGGGGGGGGGGGGTTTCTTCAGCTGATCTCACTATCCAGCCGCCCGCTCTGCTCTGATATCAGGAGAGCGGGCAGTGTCGGCAGTGTGATCATATACTCGCACCAGCACTACAGGATGCAGCAAGAGACTGACAAGCTGGTGACATGCAGCACCGCATGTGTCAGAGCAGAGCATGCCACCAACTTGCTCTGCTCTGTCACCTGTCGTGCTGCATGCGACCATGTTACTGCACACTGTGACTTGTGCTGCATGAGACCAACTTTCTCCACTCTGTCACCTGCACAAGTCACAGAGTGGAGCAAGGTGGTGACAAGCAGCACAGCATGTAACAGAGCACCTTTCTTCCCTCTCACTCTCTTTTACCTCTTTCTCTCTTCCCTCTCTTTCCTCTCTCTTCAGCCTCTCTCTCTTCCGCCTCCCTCTCTCTCTCTCCCCTCTTTCTCCCCGCTCTCTCTTCCCGCTCTCTCTCTTTTCCCTCTCTTCCCTCTCTCTCTTCCCTCTCTCTCCTCTCTCTCCAGCCTCTCTCTTCCACCTCTCTCTCTTCCGCCTCCCTCTCTCTCCCCTCTCTCTCCCCCCTCTCTCTTTCTCCCCGCTCTCTCTCTCTCTTCCCTCTCTCTTCCCTCTCTCTTCCCTCTCTGTATGGTCAGTACAGAAATCTCTCTATCGTGGAGGGGTGAGAGGGAGTAATAAAGATGGGGCTTCTAATGTGTCTGTGTATTTATTTCTAATAAAAGTATTTTTTCTCTGTGTGGTGTATTTTTTTTAACCCTTTATTGGAGATTCTTAATGGCCGAGTAAAACTTGGCTTGACATTAAGAATCTCGGGCTTTATACCAGCTGGTAAAACAAAGCTGGTATTAACCCCTTATTACCCAGTGTGCCACCTGGCACCAGGGCCCCTGGAAGAGTTGCATACAGCGCCAAAAGATGGCGCTTTGATGAAAGCGCCATTTTTTGGGGTGGCTGTGGACTGCAATTTGCAGCGGGGAGGGCAGAAAGCTTGGGGCACCCTGCGCTGCGGATTCCAATCTCCAGCTGCCTAGCTGTATCTGGCTGGACACAAAATATGGGCGAAGCCCATGTCATTTTTTTTTTTTTTTTACTTTCATGAAATTCATGAAATAATTTAAAAAAAAAAAAAAGGGCTTCCCTATATTTTTTGTTCCCAGCCGGGTACAAATAGGGCTTGGGGACAGCCCGTATCTGCCTGCTGTACCTGGCTAGCACACAAAAAATATGGCGAAGCCTACGTCATTTTTTTTTTTTAGGGTTATGTGTTTGGGCTTTTTGTTTATTTTCAATTTTTCTAATGAATTTAAAAAAAAAAAAATCAACATGAGCTTCGCCCATTGAGCGCCAGAGCATTTTGCTGCTCACTCATCCCTACTCCTGACCACACAGCCAGCAGAACAAGTAATCAGATAACTCCAGTGTCGGACGATTATTTGTTCTGTGTCCCCCTGTCTCTCTGCATCCATCACAGTGTGTGTGGGCTGTGAGGTCAGCTGAGTTCAGTCCGGCACTGGAATCAGCTGATCTGAACTCAGCTGACCTCACAGCCCGCAAACGCTGCAATGGATGCAGCGGGACACAGAACAAGTAATCGGACGACACTGGAGTCAGCTGATCTGAACTCAGCTGAACTCCTGACCACACAGCCTGCACACGGTCACACGTGATCGGCAGCAGGCAGTGACTGCTGTTAACCTGTATCCATCGCAGCGTGTGCGGGCTGTAAGATCAGGAGTTCAGCTGACTCCAGTGCCGGTCGATAAATTCTGTGTCCCACTGCAGAAGGATCCGGTAAAATTACAATTGCGGTTGCATGCGCTGCACATTTAATCCACAGGATCCGGTCATATGCAGTTTGCGTTTTTTGCATACAGGCAAAAAAACGCTGATGTGAAAATAGCCTGCAAAATGCATGCCACACGGATGATATGGACGACACACAGAGACTAGGGGAAAAAGCAATCTCATGACCCCATCATTTTTTTCCCCCCAATTATATATTTTTTTCACATGTTTTGCCGACTAAGGCTGCTTTCATACATCAGTTTTTTGCCATAAGGCACAATCTGGCGAAAAACGGATAAAGCCGGATCCGTTTTTTTTTTGCATTGAATTGTATTAGCGCCGGATTGTGCCCGATGCCGTTGCGTTGCATCCGTTCTGCACGGATCCAGCAAAATTTGTGTCCAGCTGCCGGAAAGGACGCAGCATGCAATGTTTTTTGGTAGTGGCAAAAAAAACTGACAGCGCTGGGTCCGGCGCCATGTACAATGAAAGCCTATGGGCGCCGGATCCATCGTAAAGCGGCATACAACACATTACAGCGACTGATTCCGTTTTTTTCTACTGAGCATGCTCAGTAGCACAACGGCTCCGTCATAAAACTGAAGGAACTGATGGAAAAAACTGATGCAATGGATCAGGCGAAAACACGGATCAGTTGCATCAGTTTTTACACCGGATTGTGCCTGATGCCAAAAAACTGATGTGTGAAAGCAGCCTAAATCATAATTTCTGCACACATACACACAGACACTATGAACTATATGAGAACAAGCAGAAGATAGACGCTTTCTTCCCCTGGTTGTGCAGAGCTGGGAGCTTCTGCTGTATCTATTGTGATTTCTCTCAGTGCTTCCACAGGGAAGAGGCAGGGAGGAGCCTTTGGGTGGAGAGCTGAGTGGGTGTGTTAGATACAGTCCTAAGAATTATGGGAGTTGTAGGAACTGAACACAGGAAGTCAGGAAAGAGATGAACTCCATCAGAGCTGGAGCCAGAAATGAGGATGTGCTGTTAGAGCACGATAAAAGGTAATATTGCTGAAATAACATAATAGATGTGTGGCGAGGCACATATTAGCAAGATGTATAAGGAGAAAAAAAAAACAGTTTTGGTAACTGGACAACTTTTTTTTAAAATCCATTGCTATATTGAAAATAATAAATTAAAGCTGTTAGTAAAAGTTTATACTACTAAAAGATTGAATATTGAATCAGTAAGTAGTTGTGCTGGAGGTGGCTGTGGAAGACACTTAAGATAGATCCAGTGTGCAGGTTGGATGGAGTCAAGCCACCATAGGGGAAATGTCTTATTAATTAGTCATCCCAACAAGGTCAAGACAAGCCCTATTGGTTTTGGCTTCAGGGTGTGGACCCAAAATACAGGTTTTCCCAGTCTGTAGGACAAAGAATTAAAGTTTCAGCTTACAGGGGGGATAGTCCTATTATTTGCTATATAAAAAAAAAGGAGACTTTTCCCTACTTTTAGCAATACATTGTAAATTATATTGGAAAAAGTAATTGACAATAGTGTTTTATTTTACTGATTCTATCTAAACAGAATAAATTGAATTGTGGACATGTTTAAATGTATTGGTAAATATTGGAGCATAGAGGTCAGGCTGTGTACCATTAGTTAATTATTATAATTTTTATTAATAATTACAATAATTTGGTTTAAGGTATGTGGATGATTTATGGTATTCTGTGTTTATGATATTTAATGTCTTGAATCATCTGTTTCCTTTTTATAGAAAGAAAGATTGAAATGCAGATTTCTGTGGTCCAAGCGAAGGTTAAAAAGCCATTGAAATAGTTTTCCATTATAAGGTTACACATAACGCGATATTTATGGTGTTCCCGGTTAGGTACAATCTACACAATGTGACTTTTATGCCTAAATGTAGAACTTCAGTGCCACACACTTTTTGAATCTAATAATGCTTTGGATAATATATTAAAAAAGGGGGGGAAAGATGATGTGGAAAGTCACACCTATTTTTAAGATTTTAATTTGTTCACCGATTGAGTTTTTCTTTTAAGTTGTCTTTATATTTTTATCTGTAAGGAGGATACAGCAGATATACATATATCTCATGATTGCTTCCAGGAGATGGAGAAAGAAACTGTCATACCCGACAACGTCCCTGAACATCCACTTGAAAATCCAGACTACACCCTGTTTATAGATGGCTTATGATTTGCTGATGAAAAGGGCACCTTTCATACAGGCTATGCTGTAACCACCTCAGTGTCAGTGATCAAAGCTATAGTACTCCCAGTCCGAATGTCCGCCCAAGAAGCAGAACTTATGGCCCTGGCTGAAGCTTGTACGTATGCTGAAGATGCTACTGCCAATATTTATACAGACTCTCGATATGCTTTTAGCATAGCGCATGATTTTGGTGTCATATGGGCAAACAGAGGGTTCATCACCGTAGCAGGAACTCCAGTCAAAAATGCAGAATGTGTCTGCAGACTGATGTTTGCCCTGTCCAGGCAAAGACAAGTTGCCATCTTGAAGGTCCAAGCCGATGGACCCCAGACGTTGCCAGAGGAAATGCCTACGCTGACACGAAAGCTAAAGAAGCCGCTTTAATGAAAGTGGAAGAATCTAAATGCTATATGGCCATGGTTACGACCAGAGCACAGGAGAGGATTCTACAAGACCTATCTTTAGCTGAACCAGAAGATCCCAGAGACTGCAAAAATGTTGGTAGAACACCAATGGATCGGCTCAAGGCAGAAAAAAGACTAGTCCTTCCTTTCATCATGAGTTGTGTCTTGCTAATCGAAGGAATGGAGATCAAAAACCCCCAGTGATAAACCATATGAACTATGGGTCAATATGTCATCACCTGTGAACACTTTCTTTTTGACTACTGGTCAGTGGTGGACTAGTCGGGGACTGCCTGGGCATGGAGGGAAGTGCAATTTATTTTTTATCGGTGCATAACACGTAAAGGGAATGTGAATTGCAGAACATGGAATGATGTGGGATGGAATACTGAGGAAGATTGGAGATATAGACGTAATTGGGAGTTGCAAGGGTGGGTCCCAAATGAGTATAAAGCAAGAGACGAAGTAGCAGCGGGGGTTTGAGTTTCTTATTCCAATCACCACGGTTAACAAAAATGTTGCATGGATAAATTATAATTATTGTTTACTGGATTTTGCCTTGCTGTAAGATTTGTAATAAGGGGAGAAACAAGGCAATAGCCATGGCAACCTTCCCTTCAGTATTACATATACCAGTAGCCCCCTTCAAATCTGACACAATTGTTACGATCAAAGCTCAATGACCCAAAGTCAAGCTTAGGAGGTTTTTATAGAAGGGCACCACGGGGCTCGGATCCCCTCTGTGGGAACTGAGGTGAAGATGTTAGGAAAGACCCGAGGGCGTGACTAGCATGCACCTATATACCATAGCTGTGGGACACTGTAGTCTCTGGGTAGCCATCACGGAGTAAGTAGACAGATAATCTTATTAAGGGGGGACTGTGAAGGCCTAGGCTATGAATAATTTGTTCAATATAATAAAATGATCTGTCCTTTGAATGTTTTATTAATTGCTTCTCCACATATACCTAAATTAGAATATTACCAGGTTGTATAACCAAAATAAATTATGCTTAGGGTTAAGTAGAATAAGTTTTAGTTCATGAATAAGTAACTGACATTCATGAATGGAAGAGATACTTATCTATGGTTTCAGATAGGTAACTAGCATTCTTATATTCATAGAAGAATGCTTATCTGTAGTTTCAAATAAGTAACTGACATTCATGAATAGAAGAGAATAAGTAACTGACATTGTTCCATTCATAGACTCTCGTCTATGCCTAGACACACCTGAAATGCTTTACTAAAGAGTGTTGTTCAAACAAGGAATGAACTATGCCCGGCTAGCTGGTTGGTTAATAGATAACGTGGATGTATTGAGTAAGCTGTATATATATGCTATGTTTTGACTACAAAGAAGAGCATTGAGTTTCTCCGAGATAGAGACATGTCTCTGTGTGGTCATTTCTCCTGATTCATCTGCGCAGTTCTGATTTGGAATTCTCCTCTGAGACCCTGAGAGAGACCCCCCTGGAGGTCTCCCCCAACAGACTGGCACCCAACGTGGAGCCCCCATAAGAAGATAATGTGGATGTATTGAGTAAGCTGCATATATATATGCTATGGTTTGAATACATGTGTCAGAAGAGCATTAAGCCTCTCCCGGATAGAGACATGTAATCCAACATCTTTTGCAACATTGCGTGATGATTACCCTCTTTTAAGAGTTTAATAATCTTCTTTGTTTCAATTGACATCTCTCATGTTGGAGCCATGATTCAGGTCAGTCCACTTGGTGCAACAGCTCTCCAAGCTGTGATCACTCCTTTTAGATGCAGACTAACGAGCAAATCTTATTTGATGCAGATGTTAGTTTTGGGAATGAAAATTTACAGGGTGATTCCATAATTGTTTCCTCCTAATTGAATGAAGGGGATTGAGCAGCCTTCTCTTTTGTAGAGTGACCCATGTAAAGGGTGGCCTTCATACTTTATTTTGTGCAGTTTCCTTGCTTGCAGCATAATCTTCTCTTGAGTTTGTAATCCGTGACACAACAAATAATGTCACTAGGTGCTTAGGATGAATCCTTTGGTCTGAGCGCTCTATGCGCCCTGTGAAGGCATATCTTGTGTGATGATGCAGCTTTTAGGATGCTGTTGAATATGGTCTGGAAGATCATAAACAGATTTTCTACTTTATTCTATTCTGGGAGACCTCTGACCTTGATGTTATGGCGGCGCCCCCTGTTGTCTAGATCTTCTAAGTGTCTTTGGTATTCAAAGAGTATCATGCTGTGCTGCTACAGTAGATTGAAGACGGGCAACATATTTTCTTGTTTAATCATGATTATCTTCTAAGTCTTCTACTCTCTGGCCCATGGACTGGATGTCCTGCCGGACAATGGCAATTTCTGTTCTACAGACTTCCTTGATTTCTTTCATTAAAGACTGCAGATCTTCTTTTGTAGACAGTTGAGTCATATATAGTCTCCAATCCCTCAATGATATACCTTGGGAATCTTCCTCTGGAGGAGGTGGGGTATCTGACAAGGAGGATAGCAGTGGCTGTGCATATCTTGTCATGGATGGGTTAGCAGACAGATGCAGGTCCTCTGTAAGCCCCTGGGACTGTGATAACTTATTAGTTGTTCCCTGTGCTTTCAGGCACTGAGGAAGTGGAGAGTCAGCTTCTGCCATTATCTGCTGGGCACTCATGTTCCCTGCTGGTACTTGTAGGCCTTCTCCCTCTCTGTGTGCATTCCCCTTCTTCTGCCTTATCTTCTGCCCCTCCTCCCCTCCACTGCCTGATGCCTTGAGTCTCCCCAGATGAGTGTTAGGGCCATTACATACTGGGTCTCCCTCCTGCTGCAGCATCTCGGCGCCATTTTCAGTACTACCAATTTACCTTCCTTCTCCCTCTTCACTCCAGCGTGGAGGTAAGCGTCCAGGGGGCCCGGTGTCAGCGGTGATGATGAGGAAGGCACCGCTAGAATCTGTCTTTTGTGGAGGCCTCCAAACCATCTCCTGCACTCCAGACACAGGTATAGTGGGAGCAGTGAGTGCTTATGTAGTTGTAGCGGCGGGGAGCTCTCTCAGAAGCTTCTTAATCCATGCACTTCTGGTCCCACCCCAGAATCATACAAAATTTAATCAAGGAACTCGTGTGAGGAAGTAAACAGCGGGGGAATGGAAGGAAAAGGACGAGGAGGTTATATTGTCTGAAAAGAGAGAAAAAAAAAAGAATAGAGAAAGAGAGAGATTTTTGTGACAAGAATTGAATTTACAGTCAATCTGGGCATGCACAGTAAAAAACTGATCTGTCGTCTGAATCTGCCATTTCAAGGATGATGACAGATTCCTGCGCCGGTAGGCTTCCATTATAACTAACGACAGACGCTGACGGATCCGTCGCTGTCCGTTTTTTCGATGCACACTAAAAACGTTGCATCGTGCGTTGCTGCCGCCCGACAGTCAGTCATTCCACGACTAATCCGTATCGAGCCGGATGCAACACAAGCCCATCAGTCGCAATCCGTCGTTAATACAAGTGTATGGGGAAAAAACTGAATCCTGCAAATTATGTTGCAGGATACCGTATTTCATCAAGGCAACAGATTGCAACTGATGGAAAAAGACGGAAGTGTAAAAGCAGCCTTAGATACTCAGACTTTATTGGAAAAAATGTTTTAGGTGTCAGGTTATTGGGACAATTTAGTAAGTATTTAAAAAAGAATTGAAAAACGTAGAACAGTGAAATTGGATCTTAACAATGGTGAGAAGCAAAGACTTCTGGGGACATATATGTAAACAAAGAGAATAGAAGTCATTCATTTTGCCAGAGTATCTCCATACCTCATAGCCACAAAATCAATGAAGTAGTCATAAGCAAAAGTGTGCAGATAAAAGATTCTTTAATGAACAGGCAGTAGTAAAATACAGGGTATGGATATAAAGTCAGTATACAAAAGGTTACAAAGACATGGAGGGTGATTGATTCCCCAAGTGTGGCTGCATACAAAATCACATCAAATTAATCGATTGTAGCTCACTGGCGTGGTTAGTGCTATGAAGGGGTTACTAAAACAAAACAGTGCAGCCAGGAGAGTCAGCAGCTGAACAGATCAATGTACCAGCTACACTTGAAACATAACCACACAGCACAAAACCAGCACCCAGTATAGAGCTTACCAAAGTAGTAAGGAAGGCAGGCACACCAGGGGATAGTCCCAACACGTGTTTCGTGTGGTGACTTCTTCAGGGGACCGTGGATAACAAGGGGGGAAGGTGAGTCTAATATACCTGTCGTACTCATGTGGGATTAACAGCAGGTGTCGCGGTTCCATGGGGCATGGGGGCGCGGCGTCAGCATGGGCGGCTGCTCCAGCGTCATCTGGGTGGGAGGAATTCCCTTGTTGACGTCAGTAAGCCCAGAGGACGCTGGGAGGAGAGCCGTCCATACTGCGCATGCGCGATCCCGCAACCAGGAAGTGCGATCACGAATACCATGTTGAGTACTGGCAACAGTGAGGGCAAGTAGATATAGGTGAATCTCCAACGAATGACATCAAATATCATGCATAAAGATGGTAACTTGAATGTGGCATAGTGAGCATACAGTATAGTACATATTAGTACTAACAAAAATAGCCCAGGTATATTAACGCCAAGAACTATCAATAATATGCTGTGCTTGACTATGCACAAGTGTGCAGTCACAGTAGTAACAAGAGGTACATACATTGGGTCTGATATGTCACATCAGAGTATAAAGTACAGACATCAGCGTTAGCCATATTATAATACACAGGATTCGCTGCATTGGTAATCCAGAGTAGTTTTTGTAGTGAGATCCATTTTCCTTATTCATATCTGTATATTCAATGTTGTGAGTCCTGAAACAGTAGCTTGAGAACAGGTAATATGGAAAAATCCGGCTGGGATATTAGACAAGAACAAAGTGGATTGTGAAAAAGGAAAAGACACATAAAAGTGAAGTTAAAAATAGGCATAAAAAATATTAAAAAGACTCAGAAAAAACATGAACAGCACATGGAACCTGCAACCAGCCAGGCACCAAAATACTATCAAAAACCGCAGAGGAGGAGACATATTGGTTTATAGGAATGACGCAAAAGTTTGTCTTTCGTTCAATCCGTTGGGTATCACGGTCTCAAGGAGGAAAATCCACCGACACTCTGCCCTTGCCAACATCTTATGTATATCCCCACCTCTCAGTCCAAGGTGTATCTGGTCGATCCCCCTTACCTTAAAACCTGAGGGGTCCGATCGATGATGCAGCCTGAAGTGGCGGGGAATAGTCTTAAGAGTGTCGGTATCCTCCAGTTTGACCTGTTTTGCAGCCATGATGTCTCTTATATGTTCCCTCGTCCGGACTCTAAGTTCCCGGCTAGTCAGCCCGACATATATTAAATTGCATTCACACGTGGCGTAATAAATCACGCCCGTGCTATTGCAAGAAATATAATGTTGTATATCAAATGTCTTAGAGCCATTAGAGGACATAAAAGATGTTGCCCGGATAATATTACCATGGCGACACGCCATGCATGATCCACAGGGGAACGACCCAACTAAGGGTCGCCCAGTAGGAAAAGGTAATTTATTATGTCTTAAATGATGACTGTGGACCAGCATATCGCGTAAACTACGGCCTCGCCGGGCCGTCATGAGAGGACGTTCGGGCAGAGTGTCTTTAAACACGGGCTCTGTTCGTAAAACAGGCCAGTGTTTAGTGAGGATACCTCTGATGTGTTCCCACTGACGGTTGAACGATGACACAAAGCGGATCTTGGGTTCCGTACAGTGTGTTTTGTTGGGATGGAATCTCAGCAGGAGCTGATCTCGGAGAGCTGACCTCGCATGTTTATATGCCTTTTTTATAGATCTCGCACTATAGCCTCTCTCCTTAAACCTATCACGCATCTCATTGGCTCGATCCTCAAATACCCCCGTATCGGAACAAATCCGCTTAAGACGGATGAATTGTCCCGTGGGGATGGCATTGATAGTAAATTTCGGATGGCCAGAGGATGCGTGGAGAAGGGCATTAACGGAGGAAGGCTTGCGATAGATGTCAGTGGACAGAAAACGCTGGTCAGTAATGGATACATTAATATCCAGGAATTCCACCTTATTGGAGTCAGCATGAAAAGTAAGATAGATGTTAAAAGAGTTGGAGTTCAAGTGACGCACAAAGCCCTCAAGCTCCGAGGTGGTCCCCCCCCAGATGACAAAGATGTCATCAATGTAGCGGAGCCAGCACTGCACATGGGAGCTGGCCGGCACGCCACCGCCGAAAACCTCCCTTTCCCAGTAACCCAGGAAGAGGTTTGCGTACGATGGCGCGCAAGCCGCCCCCATCGCAGTGCCGCGCCGCTGGAGGTAGAACCGTTCCCCGAAGGTGAAGGCATTGTGCGTCAGTATGAACTCCAATAACTCCAAAATCAGCTGTTGTAGGGTGGGTGCCCAGTTGCTCATACTCAAAAAATACTCAACCGCCTGCAAGCCATGTTCATGACGGATATTGGTATATAATGTCTCAACGTCCAAGGTCACCAGTGATCCGCCCACGTCCGCCGTCAGGCCATTAAGCCTCCTAAGGACGTCTGAAGTGTCTCTGACATGGGAGGGCAGCGTCTCAACCAAAGGTTGGAGATAGAAATCTATAAACTTGCAAACTGCATCGCATAGCCCTCCAATGCCAGAGACAATTGGACGTCCATGGGGAACCCGAGGGTTCTTGTGTATTTTTGGTAATAGGTAGAACGTGGGCGTCACCGGCAGCCTTGGAAGGAGACCATCATAGATCTTTTTTGTGATGGTGCCTGCGGTAAGAGCATTCTCGAGTATGAGAGTCAACTGGGTTACATAGGTGTTAGTCGGATTTGAAGGGAGCATCTGGTAAAAATCAGCATTCTTCAATTGCCTATACACCTCGCGCTCATACATGGTGGTAGGCCAGATCACCACGTTACCCCCCTTATCCGCTGGTTTAATCACAACCCCTTCTAACTTCTTCAATTCCCCAAGAGCCCGCTGATGTTTTACTGTCTTTGTAACCTTTTGTATACTGACTTTATATCCATACCCTGTATTTTACTACTGCCTGTTCATTAAAGAATCTTTTATCTGCACACTTTTGCTTATGACTACTTCATTGATTTTGTGGCTATAAGGTATGGAGATACTCTGGCAAAATGAATGACTTCTATTCTCTTTGTTTACATTAGTAAGTATTTAAAATCAAAGTCCCCTTAGAAGCTATAATATGTGTATTGGGGAATAGAGAAGGGAGTCAGTTCCCAATGATGATGAAATAAATACTAAACTTAGCGGAAAGTGATTTTAGAAACTCAATCACACCAGATGTTCCCACAAAGAAGGAATGGATCGTAGATGGAAATAGTAATTTGTAATATGAACATGTTTATTATTGTAGTATAGAGAAGTTACAGACATTGTTCAGACATGGAGATTGTGCGCTGAAAGTAACTGTAATGAATGGACGATCGCTGAGATTGGGAGTTAGGAAGAAGAAGGTAAAGGAATGTTGGGTATTTTTTGGGGGGAGGCTTGAAATACTGTTGTCCATATAGTAAATACATAAATATATGACAATGTGAAATGTTCACATGGCATATTGCTTTTTAGAAAAACAGATGTCTATTAGTAGCCGTATATATTATAATTCTAATATAACTTCTTACGTGCTTTCACTTTCTTGTTTACTTACCTTTACTTTGACTGTTTCTTTTTTGTTTTCTTGTTCAATGTCTCAAATATATGGTTTCTCCCCATGTCAATTTTTCATAGTTGTCAACAAATTATAATTTTCAGGTTAAACATTTCTCATCTTCTAGGAAAAATAATGGCCTCTACACTTGTGAGATTTGTTATGCTTAATAAGATTCCCTTTGTGTGAAAAACATTTCCCACATTCTGAACATGAATATGGCTTCTCCCCTGTGTGAGTTCTCTGATGTGTAACAAACTCTGTTTTATGTGCAAAAGATATCACACATTCTGAACACGAAAAAGGTTTTTCCCCTGTGTGAGTTCTCAGGTGTCTATTAAGAGTTGATTTTTGTGCAAAACATTTCCCACATTCTGAACATGAATATGGCTTCTCCCCCGTGTGAGTTCTCTGATGTGTAACAAACTCTGTTTTACGTGCAAAAGATATCCCACATTCTGAACATGAAAAAGGCTTCTCCCTAGTGTGAGTTCTCTGGTGTGTAACAAGAGTTGATTTTTGTGCAAAACATTTCCCACATTCTGAACATGAATATGGCTTCTCCCCCGTGTGAGTTCTCTGATGTGCATCAAATGGTGATTTATATGCAAAAGATATCCCACATTCTGAACATGAAAAAGGCTTTTCCCCTGTGTGAGTTCTCTGGTGTATAACAAGATATGATTGCTGTGCAAAATGTTTCCCACATTCTGAACATGGATATGGTTTTTCCCCCGTGTGAGTTCTCTGATGGTTAACAAAATTTGATTTATATGCAAAACATATCCCACATTCCGAACATAAAAAAGGTTTTACCCCTGTGTGAGTTCTCTGGGGTCTATTAAGAGTTGATTTTTGTACAAAACATTTCCCACATTCTGAACATGAGTATGGCTTCTCCCCTGTGTGAGTTCTCTGGTAATTAACAGAGTCTGAAGACAATCTTTTCTCCCTTGTGTGAATTTTTTTATGGATTTTTCCATATTCAGAAGTTGAAAATGGCTTCTTTGCTGCAACAGCACTTTGATTTTTAATGCCTCTTTTGTGACATTTATTCTTCTTAATAGTCTGTGATGAATGAGAAGGTAGATCTTGTTTAAAAGAATCAGATGATAGATCTTTGCTGTGAAGGGATGATGGTATATCTGGAATAGTGGCATTCACTTCAGTTATATCTCGTGTGATATCAAGGTCATCTGAATTAAATATTGAAGATGTCAGTTTTGTCTCTAATCTCCTGAGACAGTTATCTGCCAAGAATAAAAATTATTTAAGAATATAAACAAAATTTAATGATATAATATATAAAATAGCTTCAATGCCATTACCAGAGTCCCCGGGGACGCCAGCACACTTACCCACCTGGTCACCCAGCCTTGGCATCTCTGTCCCTAGTCCCTGCCGCTCTCTCCCTGGGCCTGCGCACTCCACACAGGTCTCCTGAAAGTGCACTTAGGGCCAGCGTACCCTAACCCAGAAGTGCCTCTCAGCCCCTGGATTAAAGACACTAGATTTTTAAGGCATCCTCCCCCTATGGGTAATGTGGTCTATCCTTAGAGATTCATTTTTAATTGTTAGGTCCAGTTCTGTTTGCTGAGTCTTATGCGGTGTGTATCAACATATGGGCTCTTTTCCATCTGTGATTTTTATAGGCGAGTGCAATCCGATTAAAAAGTGAAGAAAAAAAAAAATCGGATTGCACTCGCACCAGTGTTAATCAATGAGGCTGTTTCCTCTGCCCTGTTTTTTCTAGACACGAATTGTGCTCTCGGTGCAATCGCAGCATGCTGCGTTTTGCACCGAGTGTCGGCTCATGCATATGTAAAATCGCACTGCACTAGCATGTTATGCGAGTGCAGTGCGGTGCACGCAGAGACAAACAACGGAGGAGATGGGGAGAAAGTGCTCCCTCCCTTTTCTCCGCTCCTGTGATGCGATCGCAAGATCGCATCACAGTCACATGACCCTTGGCTGACACCGCAGCTCTCGCATCGTAAGCGGTACGCTAGTGGAAAAAGAGCCCTATGTCTGTATCTTAGTATCTACCATGATCGCTGTACCTGTTGCATCTATCTATATTACCTGTGCCTGCTGGAGCTGCAGTATCTGCTTCACCTGTCATATCCGCTGTACTTGCCTACTTCAGCCATCCGGTGTGCACCCGACCACATCAGTGACTGTCCGTATCCTATCCCCGATCCCTCGGGCCAACTTTCGCAATACCAGAACTCCATAGAGTAGCACCTGGTGGCTACCTTGCAGTACAAACCTATTATCTCCAACAGAGGCTCTAGTGAAGACAAGGAAGTCACTTTGTTACACCCCCCGGTTGAGCCGATGCTGTGGCCGAGTGGGTCCACTCTCGCTTACACCCACAAGCATAACAGTTTGCTCAAGCTATGGATCCTACTGGCTCCAGTACTCCTCAGCTTGCAAGTATACAGCAAGATATGGTCCGTCAACAGGAACAACTAGTCGAGATCCTGACGAACTTGCAGTGCACACCTGCTTATAAGGCTTGACACGAACGTCTCCACCCTCTCTCGGCTGTAGTCACCATCCGAGCAGCATATCCAGCTCCAAGTTTTAGTCCTCATCAGTCTACTCCTCTGTGGTTTTATGGCATCCTCAAGCAATGCAGGGGATTCATAAATCAGTGCACCTTGCACTTTGAAATTTTGTCTCATCAGTTTATTTCAGACCAGGCAAAAGTGGCCTTTATGAAGTTGCATTCCTAACCGGGTGGGCGTTATGCAAGGCATTCTATAAGTCAGGCTAAGTTTCCTGGAAAAGGAGGGGCTTAAGGAGGAGTGGGTACTATCCCCGCACTGTCCTGCCTTCTTTCTTTCGCAGTGATGGTGGCACACTTGCCCTCCCAGCCACCCAGTGGTGCCTTTCGTGTTACCGGTCCTGGCCGTCATCTCCCAGGTTCTGAAAATGCAAAGTAGGTCTCCTGGCTTAAAACATGCACATATGCATCTATTCTTAAAGGGCCAGCATGCCCTAACCTAAAAGTGCCTTTCAGCGTATGGCAGAAAGGCACTAAGTGTTTAAGGCATCCTCCCACCACGGGAGGTGCCTGGGCAATGTTGCCTATCTTTGAGACGCGTTGCTAGATGTCAGGTCTTGTTCTGCTTGCTGTGTGTGATAACACGTCTCTGTATCCTAGTATCCAGTGTGCTCGGCAGACCTGCTGAATCTATCTATAACATGATAGGTTTATTGGCAACATCTACGTTAAGGTCCAGTCACACTAAGCAACTTACCAGCGATCCCAACAACGATAGGGATCGCTGGTAAGTTGCTAGGAGGTTGCTGGTGAGATGTCACACTGCGACGCTCCAGCGATCCCACCAGCAACCTGACCTGGCAGGGATCGCTGGAGCGTCGCTACACAAGTTGCTGGTGAGCTCACCAGCAACCAGTGACAAGCCCCCAGCGCCGCGTGGAAGATGCTGCGCTTGGTAACTAAGGTAAATATCGGGTAACCAACCCGATATTTACCTTGGTTACCACCGCACGGAGCTACACGTGCAGAGAGCAGGGAGCAGCGCACACTGAGCGCTGGCTCCCTGCTCTCCTAGTTACAGCACACATCAGGTTAATTAACCCGATGTGTGCTGCAGCTAAATGTGCACAGAGCAGGGAGCAGCGCACAATGCTTAGCGCTGGCTCCCTGCTCTCCTAGTTACAGCACACATCGGGTTAATTACCCGATGTGTGCTGCAGCTAAATGTGCACAGAGCAGGGAGCAGCGCACAATGCTTAGCGCTGGCTCCTTGCTCTCCTAGTTACAGGACACATCGGGTTAATTAACCCGATGTGTGCTGCAGCTAAATGTGCACACAGCAGGAGCCGGCACTGACAGTGAGAGCGGCGGAGGCTTGTAACAAAAGGTAAATATCGGGTAACCAAGGACAGGGCTTCTTGGTTACCCGATGTTTACATTGGTTACCAGCCTCCGCAGAAGCCGGCTCCTGTTGCCTGCACATTTAGTTGTTGCTGTCACACACAGCGATCTGTGCTTCACAGCGGGACAGCAACAACTAAAAAATGGCCCAGGACATTCAGCAACAACCAACGACCTCACAGCAGGGGCCGGGTTGTTGCTGGATGTCACACACAGCAACAACGCTAGAAACATCGCTGCTACGTCACAAAAGTTGTTCGTTAGCAGCGATGTTGCTAGCGATGTTGCTTAGTGTGACGGGGCCTTTAGAGAAACACCTGTGGATCTATTTTTTTTTTAATTAAATGTTTTTATTAAAGTTTTACAAGTTACAACCAAATAAACATTGGAGGCTACCCAGCCTCTACCCCCTCCCAACCCATCCCCTCCCCAACAAACATTAAACAAACAGACTTGTAGAAAGGAGAGATAAATGTCAGATCTGCAGCTCCACACATTCCTAGACAAAATTTTTAAGTACCATTATTACCTTTATCAATTAATCCAATTAGACTTGTGTTTTTCTTTGAGTTTTTGCTTTGTTTGGCATTGTACACATTTAGATGTCATTTTTGATGAAGAATCCAACCTGTTCCCATGTTACTCTCTTCTCCCCAAACCTCCGTCATCATTATAGATAAGTTCTGTAGAAATTTCTCGCCCTTTGCCCCTTGTTATCAATTTAGAGTAAGCCCAATCTAAACCTAATCAGTTCCCTCGAAGCCAACCCTGACCCATCTATCCATCGTGCCCATATTTTTTCAAATTTGATTACGCCATTTCTTTTCCGATATATACTTTTCTCCACATTTATCACCCGATTAACTTTTTACCTTATGGAAAAATCTTTGTGGGATCAATTGTGGAGAGTTGTGTAGTTTGTATAATAGTTGGGGCATCCAGATCATTTTGATCAAGTTAGTGCGGCCAACTGCTGAGAAGGGCAGGCGAGACCAGACTTCCTTCTTATCCTTAAATTTCGACAGAATAGGGGTTAGGTTGAGATTCTCATAATCCTCAACACGAGTGGTGACTATTATCCTCAAATATTTAAACTGGGCAACAACCTGTAGTGTACGTAGTTAAGTGAGTTTGTAGTTCCATCCACCGGACGTAATACAGACATTTCCCACTTAATTGATAGACCTGAGTACTTCCCAAATTCTTGTATAACCCCCATAGCTCTTGGCAGTGATGATGTTGCATTGGCCAGAAAAAGGAGTGTGTCGTCTGCGTACAACGCTATTTTTTCCTCCTGACCACCCCTCCTAAACCCTGTTATGTCTGGGCTGGATCTAACCATTGCCGCCATAGGCTCAACGGCCAGAGCAAATAGTAAGGGGGATAGCGGGCATCCCTGGCGGGTGCCCCTACCTAGGTGAAAAGGTGAAGTAAGGCATCCATTAACTTTAATCCTAGCAGTAGGGTTATTATATAGAAGTCTTACCCAGGATATAAAGTCCCTCCCCAGTTCAAATCTGTCAAGTACTGCCCAGAGAAACTCCCACTCAATAGAGTCGAAAGCCTTAGCGGCGTCTATGGAGCAAATTACTCTATCCCCTGAGTTATCAACTGGCAATTGTAGGTTGAGGTGTAACCGTCGTATATTCACTGCCGTTGATCTGGAAGGCATGAACCCCGACTGGTCCGAATGGATTAGTGAAAGTATAACCTTATTGAGTCTGGAAGCTAGTACTTTAGCTATTATTTTGATATATGTAGGTAACAGAGAGATAGGTCTATAAGAGTCAGGGATGAGGGGATCCTTGCCAGGTTTAGGTATGACAACTATCACTGCTTCTCGCATCGACTGAGGCAAGGAGCCATTTTTGGCTGCTTGCTGGAAGGTCGACAGCAGCTGGGGGAGCAGGATGTCTCCAAACTTTTTGTAAATCTCCGTGGGGATCCCATCTGAACCCGGTGACTTATTATTGGGCATGGAGGATACCACTAAATGCAACTCTTCCAGTGTGAGTGGACTGTTTAGGTATACCCTGTCCTCATCTGAAAGTGAGGGCAAGGGGATGTCTTTCAGGTAAGAAGCTATCTGTTCCCTATCATATTGCAGTTTAGTACTGTAAAGTTGTTCGTAGAATTCAGAGAAGGTAACCAAAATTTGGTCAGGTTGATTGACTATGGTCCCAGTTTTGTCCCTTAGCGCCCCCACAAATGTGTTCCCCCTTTGTGCTTTAGCAATCACCGCTAATAAATGACCCGCTTTTTCGCCCTCTTCAAAGAATCTCTGTTGTGAAAAAAGTCTTTTGTTAGTGCCCCGCTCCTTAATGTGAGAGTCATATGCTTCTTGTGCCTCCCTCCATTCCAGTAAGTCCCGTGTATCCCCTGACAGAATGTATTTCTGTTCTGTCGTCTGGACCCGTTCTTTAAGAAAAATTTCAAATTGTGCCAACTTAATTTTAGATCTACTGACCCCCTGTATCAGTGACCCCCTCAGACAGGCCTTCATGGCATCCCAAGCAGTGTTAAGCGACATCTCCCCAGTACAGTTGTCCTGAAAACAGTATTCAAGGGCTAGTTCAACCGGGCCCACATCTAGAATCTGTAGCCAAAAAGGATTAAAAGGACCACAAGCTGCGGGTACGATCAAGCCCATGTAAAATATTAAGTCGTGTCAACAGTGGGGAATGGTCTGATAAACCTCTAGGAAGGTATGCTGTGTTTTCCACCATTGGCAGTATACCCTCCGAGCCCAAGATCAGGTCTATTCTGGACAGAGTGTTGTGTGTTTTGGAATAGCATGAGAATCGCTTGACTCCAGGGTTTCTGATTCGCCACAGATCTGAAAGTGCCAGTTCAGCCACTGTGTCCCCAAATTTGGAGTTAGGATGGTGTTCTAAGTGAGTACCCGCATTGTGTTTGTCCCAATATGGGTGAATGATGTTGTTGAAATCCCCCGTGCACACCACCTGTACATTGGGGGTCTTGCTAATCATTTCCGCAATTTTGTTCATAACAGTATTATTACATGGAGGCGGTATATAAACTGTTATCAGAAGGAGCTCCTTGTTAAATATTTTACAGTGCACGCAAATGAATCTACCTTCCTGATCTACTGTGGATGAAATGATCTCAAATGGGATTGCTCTGTGGACTAAGATACTGACACCTCTGGAATGAGCTGTGTAGGTTGAGTGGAAACAATGGCCCACCCATGAGCGATTCATGTATGCTACTTTGTCGCCCTCCAAATGTGTCTCCTGTAGGCAGATGATTGCTGGAAAGTGGGATTTGACCTGTTCCATTACTGCTACCCTTTTTGTGGGGTCCCCCAAGCCACGGACATTCCAAGAAAGAATGTTAATCCTACCCGGCATCCTGGTGGTATGCGTATGTAGTGCAAGCAGTCACACCTGGCAAAGAGTTCCACCCCTCCTCCACCTTCCTGAACCACATGAGAACCATTAGCAGACATAAATATAAAAGCATCATTAAAGCTGCATAAACATCCCCCCCACCTCCATCCCCCCCTACCCCCGCATCTAACAGTTGTCCCACAACATAAACGTTGAAACTGAGGCACCAGTCCATCCTGAAGCCGAAACAAGAGAGGCAAAATTCCCGCTTCCCAAAATGGTTTAAAGCAAGAAAAAAAAAAAAAAAAAAAAAGCCTGAGAACAATGAAAAATGCAGGGAAGTGAGAAAAACAAAAAACGTCTCTGGAAGTGAAAAAGGGAAAGAAAGGAAACCCAAACTCCTCTTCCAGGGAGTTCTGCTGGAACCAATGGGTATCATAATAAGTTTATCCACTGGGCCAATCCTATGTAATCGCAGCAGAAAGTCGAGTATTCATCACCCATAAAGTCCATAAAGGGTTACATATCAATGTTGTGGATTTTGCCTGAGCCGTTGCTCATTCATATCGAGCCATCTGAGAGCATCTTTAGGATTTTCAAAAAAGAATGTCTCTTGCAGTGCAGCTACCCTGAGCTTCGCTGGGTACAGCATGGAGTAAGAGACTTGTGCATTTCTCAGGCATCGTTTGACATCTGTGAATTGAGCTCTTCTTTTTGAAATTTCAACTGAATAATCAGGAAAGAAGGATATTTTGTGGCCGTCCACCGTTATGGACCCTTTGTTTCTAGCCGGTCTTAGGATCGCATCCCGGTCTTTATAATGTAGTAGTTTCACCAGGACAGGTCTTGGAGGAGCTCCCGAAGGCAGGGGTCTGGTGGGCACTCTGTGGGCTCTCTCTACAGCATACAGGGGGGATAGGACCTCTGCGCCAAATATTTTTTGCAGCCGCACATTGTTTCTCCTCAATCTATTTTCTAAATCATCTGTCTTGTTAAGTAGAAATGCCAGTTGCTGATCATGCCTGTGGGAGTCACGGGTAACCTGGGCATTTTGTCCTCTAAGTCACTGATTCTCCCCTCTGACGCCGTCATGCGGTCATTCACTTTTTGGAGGCTCTGTTTCACACCAGATAACTCCTCCATGATTTGGCCTATCTGGGAGCTGAGGGATGTCATTATGGGGCCATTTTGAGCTTTAGCTGCAAGCACGTCTTTCAGAGTGGGCTCAGCACCCTGCAGAGTTGTGGCAGGCTCAGGGGGACATTTATTATGCATGGATGTAGGGAGCTCCAGCTTGTTTTGCAAGCCTTGCTGTGATAATAATGAGTCTGCATTAGTTTCTCCTCCCTCCTCCACTGCATTGTGAGGGCTGTGCTGCCTGGAGCTCCCCAGTTTAACTCCTGCATCTCTGTGTAAAGTAGGAGCTCTGCATTCTGTGCCCCTGGCATACTCATAGTTTTTCAGTAGCATGCATGGCTGCAGCTCTCCCTTCCTTGGAGGCTGGTGTCTGTGTCCCACCACCATTTTGTGCAGTACCTTCCATTCCTGCCGCCTCCTCCTTCTGCCTCCTGCTCATCACCCCAGCCATGTAACCTCCGTCCAAGCTGTGCAATAAATGCAAGGTGGTCTCTGGTTGCTGCACGGATGATTTTTGTCCTCTCCCCAGCCCGCTGGAAGTCAAGATAATCGGCAGTTCCAGGAGCTCTCCTCTTAGCTTGTTCTCACATCTCTGGCCAGACCACACTTCCCCCCTGTGGATCTGTTTTAATGCACACCTGCAACACACTGCTTCTTTGTGTAGCATCATGGGAAAGTCAAAAGAAATCAGGCAAGATATCAGAAAAAGAATTGTAGACTTTGCACACGTCTGGTTCATCCTTAGGTGCAACTTCCAGATACCTGAAGGTGCCTCGTTCAGCTGTACAAACAATTATACGCAAGTACAAACAAGATGGAAGTGTCTAGCCATCATACCGTTCAAAAAGAAGATGGGTTCTGTGTACCAGAGATGAACGTTCTTTGGTCAAACATGTGCATATCAACCCAAGAACAAAAGCAAAAGACCTTGTGAAGATGCTGGCGGCAGCTGGTAAGATTTTGTCATTATCCACAGTGAAACGAGTACTGTATCAACATGGGCTGAAAGGCAACTCTGCCAGGAAGAAGCAATTACTCCAAAAGAAATAAAAAAGCCAGATTAATGTTTGCAAATGCACACAGGAACAAAGATCTTAATTTTTGAAGACATCCTGTGGTCTGACAAAATTAAAATTTAACTGTTTCGCCATAATGACTATTGTTACGTTTGGAGGAAAAAAGGGAGAAGCTCAGAAGCCTAAGAACACCATCCCAACTGTGAAACATGAGGGTGTCAGCATCATGTTGTGGGGTTGTTTTTGCTGCAGGAGGGACTGGTGCACTTCACAAAATAGATGACGTCATGAGGAAAGAAGATTATGTGGCAATACTGAAGGAACATCTCAAGATGTTAGCCAAGAACTTGGCTTGGGCGGAAATGGGTCTTCCAAATGGAGAATGAACCGAAGCTACTGCCAAACTGGTTACAAAGTGGCTTAAGGATAACAAAGTCAGTGTATGGAATGGCCTGATCTCAATCCTATTGAAAATTTATGGGCAAAGTTGAAAAGGCTGATGCGAGCGGCGACCTACAAACATGGCTCAGTTACACCAATTTTGTCAGGAGGAATGGGCCCAAATTCCACCAACTATTGTGAGAAGCTTGTGGAAGGATCAAAAACGTTTCACCCAAGTCATACAGTGTAACGGCAATGGCACCAAATACTAATGAAATGTATGTAAACTTTTGCCTTAAAACATTCTCTCTCTCATTATTCTGACATTTGGCAAATATAAATAATTTTGGTGCCTAATTTACCTAAAACGGGAAAGGTTTATTCTGATTTTATGTCAGATGAGAAAAGCTTGCAGATGTGTCTTTATAGAGAGCGGAGGGAAAAGCCTGCAGATGTGTCTTTCCAGAGAGTGGATGGAAACGTCTGGTTTCCACTGTATATGTTGCGGTATCACTACGTGTTTTAAGAGCATCCACATGCAATGTTTAAACACTTAAAAGTCATCTACATTTTTGGCGAATTCCAGGGATTTTTTCTTAAAAAAATGCAAAACAAAATCAACCAAAAATACGTAATTACTTACCGGTAATGTGTTTTTTCTGAACCCATGACGGCACCACGAGAGAGGGGATCCGCCCTTCAAGGACAGGAAACCTCCAGAATAAAAAGGGGCGGCACCTCTCCCCGCATCAGTTGATTACCGAGCATGACAGGACCTCCTAAACAAGGAACATCGTTAAAAAACATATCCCGCCACCATAACCGCCCAGTGAAGAGGAGTGAAAAGGGAAGCAAACTAGCAACCCCCAAGTGCAGGGAGGGAATGTAAGGGTGCCGTCATGGGTTCAGAAAAAACACACTACCGGTAAGTAATTACGTATTTTTCCAGCACCCATGACGGCACCACGAGAGAATTACAGAGAGGAAGACCTAGGGAGGGAAAACAGTTTGCAGAACCCGCCTCCCAAAGGTGATGTCGGTGAACGACAAATCAAGGCGATAGTGATTAAAGAAGGTGGACGGAGAAGACCAGGTGGCCGCCTTACATATTTGCTCGATGGAGACCTCCGATCTCTCCGCCCAGGAAGATGCCATTGCTCGCGTGGAGTGCGCCTTCAAACCAGGAGGTACCTCTTCTCCCCCGGCCGTGTAGGCAACCGAGATGGCATCCCTGATCCACCGTGCCAAGGTGGATTTAGAAGCCGTAAGCCCCTTTCTACAACCCTGGAAGACTACAAACAGAGACTTATCCCTCCTCCCTTCCGAGGTGACCAGCAGATACCGTTGAAGACAACGCCTAACATCCAGGCAGTGCCATCCCATCTCCTCCGGAGTAGAAGGGTTGGCATAAAAAGAGGGAAGCACTATTTCTTGTGATCTATGGAAGTGGGAATGCACCTTTGGCAAATAGGCAGGGTCAGTTCGTAAAACTACTCGGTCATCAAAAAACTGGGTATACAGAGGAGAAATGGATAAGGCCTGAAGGTCACTAACCCTACGGGCAGAAGTGAGGGCGACCAGGAGAATCGTCTTAAGGGACAGATGCTTGAGAGAGATAGAATCTAAGGGCTCAAACGGTGGCCGCGTTAAAGCTGAAAGGACTAAGTTAAGGTCCCAGGATGGTAGTGGCATGGTTCCCCGAGGCTTTGCCCTAGCACAGGACCTAATAAACCTAGATACCCAGGGATCTCCGGCCAGGGTATGGTTATACAAGGCGCTCAGTGCGGAAATTTGCACCTTAAGGGTACTAACTGAGAGACCCAGCTCCCAACCCCTCTGTAGAAATTCCAGGACAACCGGGACAGAGGGCGGCTTAGCAGGATCCGCACCCGTAGATGTCAGGAATTTCGCCCAAATGCGCCCATAAATGCGAGTAGTGACAGGCTTTCTGCACTGCATCAAGGTGGAGATCAGACCCTGAGAAAATCCCTTAGTGCCTAATAGCGACCGCTCAAGAGCCACGCCGTCAGATGTAACCTGGTGTGCTGTGGGTGGAAGGCTGGACCCTGGGATAGGAGATCCGGTAGGTCCGGGAGAACCCACGGATCGGTGACTGACAGATGCGTCAGCCAATAAAACCAAGGCCTCTTCGGCCAAAAGGGTGCTATGAGAATCACGACTGCTTGATCCTCCCGTATCTTCCTGAGCACTGCAGGGAGGAGGATGAGTGGAGGGAAGGCATATGCGAGGCGGAAGTCCCACTTGAGCAATAGCGCGTCCACCGAGTGGGGATGATCCCTTGGATCCAGGGAACAGAATCGGGGGACCTTCCTGTTGGTCCGAGTTGCAAAGAGGTCTATCTCGGGAACCCCCCACATCCCCGTTATCCTGTTGAAAAAGGACTGATTTAGAGACCATTCGCCCTGGTGAAACTGGGTGCGACTGAGAAAGTCCGCCAAATCGTTCTCCTTCCCTCGGATGTGCACTGCCGACAGGGAACCCAGATGAGCCTCTGCCCGAGACATGATCCTGCTTGCGACGGACATGAGGTGTCTGGAGCGAGTACCCCCCTGGTGGTTGAGATATGCTACCGTCGCTTGGTTGTCCGACAGAACTTTTACATGTCGACCCCTTAACAATGGCATGAAATGACCCAACGCCTTTTCCACCGCCAGCAATTCCCTTGTATTCGAGGAATTTTGAGCTTCTTCTCCAGACCATCGTCCCTGAATGAAATGAGCATCCAGATGTGCCCCCCAACCGTAGAGACTGGCGTCGGTGGTTACCACCACGGGCTCTGGCGCCCTCCAAGGCACTCCTCTGCCCAAGTGGACCGGATCTAGCCACCAATAGAGGGACTGTAATGTGCGATGTTTGAGAATGATGAGTCTGTCCAGATGGTCCCCGTGAGTGGTCTGATGCTGTAAGATATTCCACTGTAGGACCCTGGTGTGTGCCTGAGCCCATCTGACGGCCGGGATGGCCGCAGTCAGGGAGCCCAGGAGGGACATCGCACCCCGGAGAGACATACGCCGGTGCCTCAGAGTCCGGTCTATCTGGGTCCGGAGGGCTTCCACTTTGGAAGGAGGCAACCGACAAAGTTGAGTGTTGGAGTCCCAAGTGAGTCCCAGAAACAGCTGAACCTTGGATGGAATTAATCTGGACTTTTCCTCGTTGATCAACCAGCCCAACTCCCGCAGGGAAGCTTGCACCTGCCGGAGAAGGGCCGCACAGTGGAGAGCTGAGGCGCCCACAATCAAGAAGTCGTCCAGATAAGGAATCAGAAGGACCTCTCTCTGACGCAGATATGCTGACATTTCTGCTATTATCTTTGTAAAAATACTCGGGGCGATGGCCACACCGAAGGGGAGGGCTTTGTATTGGAACATGATAATATGCATCGCGTAAGTCTATGACAGCCATGTGACAGTGGGGATACAGATATTTCACTATGGACCGCACGGACTCCATCTTGAAGCTGTCTATTTGAAGGAACCGGTTGAGGGTTTTCAGGTTGATGATTGTGCGATAGGAACCGTCGGGCTTCCCTACCAGAAAGAGGGTGGAATAGAACCCTTCTCCTTGTTCCCTTGTGGGAACTTCCACTAGAACCCTCTTGAAGAGGAGGTGACGGACCTCTGCTTCCAACGCCAGCTGTTCCGCCGGAGAACGACGCAGAGGGGTAACCACGAACCGGGGAGGAGGAGGCCGAAGGAAGGGGAGCCGGAGGCCGGAGCGTATAAGGGCCAGTATCCATGCACTGGAGGAAATCCTTTCCCAAGCCGGAAGGAACTGAGAGAGCCTCCCTCCGACCTGGGAAAGCGAGTCACTTGGACGACTTATTCTGATCTTTTGAGGGGCCCTTGAACATGAACCCCTTTCCCTGAGTCTTTCTATCGGACCAGGTATTCCGATCCCGTGGTCGGGTGGGGCGGCGAACTGGCTTCCTCCGAAAGGACCGCCGTGAAGAAGGAAACGATGGAAAGGGAAAGCCGCCCTTCTTGTCGCTAGCTTTTTCCAGGATGTCATCCAGTACCGGCCCGAACAGAAATTCACCTTGACAAGGGATATTGCAGAGTTTAGACTTAGTTTGCAGATCCCCCGGCCAGCATTTCAGCCAGAGAGCCCTTCTAGCCGCATTGGAGAGGGACGCTGACTTTGCAGCCAACTTAGTGGAGTCCGCCGAGGCGTCCGCAAGGAAGGCCGCCGCCCCCCGCAACTTGGAGAGGGAGGAAGCAATCTCCTCCTTAGGTGCTCGGGATCTAAACTGGTCTTCCAGTTCGTCAATCCATATAGTCAGGGATCTAGCCGTACAGGTAGCCGCAATGGCGGGTCTCAGTCCTCCGGCAGCAGCTTCCCAGGTATTCTTTAGGAAGTGATCAGCTTTCTTATCTAATGGGTCTTTCAGGGAGCCCATGTCCTCAAATGGCAAGGCAAACTTTTTGGATGCCTTAGCGACAGCCACATCCAATTTTGGCGCCTTATCCCATGTGGAGCAGGAGGCCTCCTCAAACGGATATTTTCTCTTAAAGGCGCCAGGAATGGAATGCTTCTTATCAGGTCTCTTCCATTCCCGGGCAATTAAGGCTTGTATTTTATCCACCACCGGGAAGGAGCGTCGTTTCTTCTGCTCCATGCCCCCGAACATCCTATCCTGGATAGATTTTTCAGGTTTCTCATCCGGGAGGCCCATGGTGGTCCTCACCGCCTTAACTAACTTCTTCATATTATCGAGTGGGAAGCACTGGCGACCCCCTGAGTCGCTATCAGAGGAGGAGCGGGAAGTAGAGCCAGAGGAATCACATTCCCCATCCGACCTATCAGAGTTCTCGTGGGTAGGCGAAGGGGCCTGAGAACCCCCAGCACTTTTTGCTCCAGACAGGGATCGGAGGGAGTCCCTGACTTCTTCCCGTATGAGGGACCAGAGGTCGGAGGCAATCCTGGCTGTTCCTCCGACAAAGTCTGCTGAATGCAGCCTTTGCACAGTCTCTTAGTCCAAGAACCAGAAAGTTCTTTACAGCACAAGGCGCATTCCTTATGTCTGGATTTTGATAAACACTTCTTAGGTTTACTGCGATCCTATAAAAAAACAGACAAGATGACCGCCATTAAAAGCGGAACACCTGAGTTGCACTCACCCACCGATGCCCAGAGGCTATACCGGTTCAACAGGGCCCTCATCTGACTTCCTTCCTCTAGAAGGCCGTCTTCTGTCAGGAGAGTCAGGGTCCTTCCGCTTGGAGGACCGGTCATCAGTCCCCCCACGCTTGACCCCTGAGCCGGTGACACTGTCATCCTTGCCACCCTTCTGCTGCCGCTTCAGGGAGGCAGTATCATGACTGCTTGTCCGTCATGTTAACTGAGCACAGGCACCATAGAGAAATTTGCCACTCTGATTTTCAAAGAAAGTCTGGAGACTCCGCCCCCACTTCCGGCGGAAGTCCCATCCGGCTCCACAGGCCGCCCGTCCAATAGGAAAAAACACGCGCCTGCGCACAGCCCGGACATCTCCTTTGCCACCCACAACATGGCGCTCCTTCCTGGAAGCGCCACATCATCAGCTGCCACGAGGACGCCCTGCAGGGATCGCAGCAGCCGTCCCCCTTATCCCGGCCTGGCGCCGGTACGTGCAGACAAGACGCTGGTAAGGAGAGGGGGGGGGGGGGGGAGGGAGGGAAGGAGCCCGTGCGCAGACATAACCCCCGTGGGTACGCTGCGACGGGAGAGCCCTGCGGACAGGTCCCTTGGTAGATCAACTTACCTGCCCTGCTATCGGGCGCGCTGTACGCACTCCGGACCCCCATGGGTCTGTTGCGGCAGCTCCACAGCACCTCGGCCGACCGCAGCAGGACCCGTGCCGCTGCCAGAGCCGGCCGACCGGGCGCCGGACTTGAATCTTCGGCCCATCAGGACCTTCTTGGATCTAGTGGATCTCTGGAGGCTCCCTGTTCAAGGACAGGAAACCAACTGATGCGGGGAGAGGTGCCGCCCCTTTTTATTCTGGAGGTTTCCTGTCCTTGAAGGGCGGATCCCCTCTCTCGTGGTGCCGTCATGGGTGCTGGAAAAATTACAACTAGTAGGAATATGCCACAGAAAAAAGAATCTCAGAAACAGTGGGATCAGATTCAGCATTACAAAGGTGTTATCAAGTAAAGGGACAGATGTCAGGTTGGAGAAGTGGGGCCTGGATAGGAGCAGAAAACTGGCTGCAGTGGAAAGTGATGAAATAAGAGCGGCTTTGGTACTAACTACTATAGAGAAACACTGTGACTATAGACAATAACATATCTGCTAAAATGACCGCCCTCCACCCCGACAGCCTTCACTGTCAGTGATTTAGTAACTAGAGGTGAAACATCTGGAGTAATTACAGTATGTAGCTCGGTGGCTTTTGGCAATCCAAACTAGTAGGGGTCAATGTTTCATGTCAGATGAGTTTTTTGAAGAAATATTAGACATTTATTTTCTGTCTCTCTGTCATGTTGACTATGGGATAGCAGGGAACCAGGGATCCTGGGTGTTTACTATGCTCTATCCCTAACCTCAGGGATACTCCTAATGGTGAAGACGCCCGAGTCTCCTTCCTGGCCCTGCTCCTGACCAGTCTTGATCTGATTCCCCCTCCTTTAGGCGTCCACTATACAGATTATATTTTTCTTCCCATGATTTTCTAAGTTCTCTGCATATTCTATGTATACTGTCATATGGCTTTGTAGACTTGAAATCTGGGAGCTATATAAGAAATATTAGATCTTTATCTTCTCCCTCTCTGTCACGCTGACTATGGGATAGCAGGGAACCGGGGCTCCTAGGTTGTCCCTATGCTCTATCACTAACCTCAGTGATACTCCTGATGGTGGAGAAGCCTGAGTCTCCTTCCTGACCAGTCCTCATCTGATTACCATCCCTTAAGAGTCCACCATACAGATATTTTTCTCCCCACAATTTTTTAAGTTTTCTGCATACACTGTTATTTAGCTTTGCAGATTTAAGATCTGGGCAGCTAAAGGTTAACCTGATGTAATTTCAGGGGATAGGGTGGATCCTACCTGTACATTCTAGCTGAAACAGATTTCACTCCAACAGAAAGGTGACCAATGCCCAAAATAATGGGGACAGTTTTCAGTGGAGAAGCATGAGGTGGTCTAGCGGCAGAATGGTGAGGATTTGATATGGTAGCACCACAACCCTGGTAAAGCAGCCACAGCCAGTGACTGATCTGTGACTTCTCTGCATTTAGTGGTCACTACTCACCTGGGTGGTTATCTGTAGGAATCTCCTCTTTACTCCGCTCATCACCCCTCACATATGTCTCTGTAGTATTAATATGGGGCAGATCTTCACCCTGAAACAAATATTGTAAAAGTCACAGACAGATGGAGAAGTCCCATCTATGATCAGCTCTAATCCTGCCATCTCCACCGCTCTCATTACACAAGTATAACACATATAATACTGGAGGATAAAACAAGCCTGAGCACAAGACCTTCACAGCCGTCTACACATCATAGGGAGATTTCATGGCACCTTCTCTCCATCTACCTGATGATCCTGAGGAACATCGGGGTCTTCTTGTTTACAGTCCTGTGGGAGAAGAGGACGGGGACATCTCTCTGGTGTTGTCCTCTTACTGGATAGACCTGGAGGAGACACATACAGGGACTGAATTCATTCCTTACATACAGATAATTATAGGCCGTGTGTATTTAGTCCTGTCTATTACCTGGTGATGTGAGGGGCTGGGGAACCTCCATCATGATGTCCTTGTACAGATCTTTGTGTCCTTCTAAATACTCCCACTCCTCCATGGAGAAATAGACGGTGACGTCCTGACACCTTATAGGAACCTGACACATACAATGATACCGTCATCCCCCGATCCCTTCATAGCGTTACTGTATAATGTCCCAGCATTCCCAGCAGTGTCACCTCTCCAGTCAGCAGCTCAATCATCTTGTAGGTGAGTTCTAGGATCTTCTGGTCATTGATGTCCTCATGTATCGGGGGGTGAGGTGGAGGCCCCGTGATTGGGCTCAGGGGTCTTCCCCATCCCTCAGACACAGGGGCCTGACAGCGCTCACTAGAGGTCTTCTTCACTACTGTGTAATCCTGGTTATGGAGAGACACAGTAAGAAATCTCACTCCAGACATTTCCAGAGTCCTCACCTCTCCAGTTCTGTCCATCTGTTATTCCCATAGATAAGAATGGTGTAATGTGACGTCATCAGAATCTCTCACCTCTCCAGTAAGCCGGAAGAGGATCTCTAGGGTGAGGTGTAATATCCTCTCCGCCATCTTGTCCCTGTCCATATCCATCCTTCACGGGGCAATCAGGAGAATTCTCTTCTATAGAGCGATTGTTCTCCCCCAGCATCTAATGTGTATGGAGCCTGCCCCAGTAATGGGGAATCTCCACACACCTCCTCCTGCAGAGCCGCACACTAGATACATGGCTGCTCTGTGCTTCCAGGACCTGTGATGATGTCACATGGAGGGGAGGAGTCAGGGGTCACATGGTCAGCTCCTCAGTGTATGCAGGACTCTGCTGTGCTGGGTGTCATGGTGCTGGATGAGGGGAAGTTTATGTGTGGGGTCAGGAGGGATTTACAGTGTGGATGTAGCAGAGCCGTGTGTGTACGAGGTGTACGGAGCGGAGCAGTGTGCATACGAGGTGTACCGAGCGGAGCCGTGTGTGTACGAGGTGTACTGAGCGGAGCCGTGTGTGTACGAGGTGTACTGAGCGGAGCCGTGTGTGTACGAGGTGTACGGAGCGGAGCCGTGTGTGTACGAGGTGCACGGAGCGGAGCCGTGTGTGTACGAGGTGTACGGAGCGGAGCCGTGTGTACGAGGTGTACGGAGCGGAGCCGTGTGTGTACGAGGTGCACGGAGCGGAGCCGTGTGTGTACGAGGTGCACTGACCGGAGCCGTGTGTGTACGAGGTGCACTGAGCGGAGCCGTGTGTGTACGAGGTGTATTGAGTAGAGATGTAAATATAACATAAGGAGTGGAGCCATGTGTATGATTTGTACTGTAAGCAGCGGAGCCGTGTGTGTAGAAGGTGTACGGAGCGGAGCCGTGTGTGTAAGATGTGTACGGAGCAGAGCTGTGTATATAACATGTACGGAGCAGAGCCGTGTGTGCAGAAGGTGTACGGAGCGGAGTTCTGTGTGTAAGATGTGTACGGAGCAGAGCTGTGTATATAACATGTACGGAGCGGAGCCGTGTGTGTACAAAGTGTACGGAGCGGAGCTGTGTGTGTAGAAGGTGTACAGAGCGGAGCCGTGTGTGTACTATGTGTACGGAGCAGGGCTGTGTATATAACATGTAAGGAGCAGAGGCGTGTGTGTAAGATGTGTACGGAGCGGAGCCGTGTGTGTAACATGTGTACGGAGCTGAGATGTGTATATATAACCTGTACGGAGCGGAGGCGTGTGTGTAAGATGTGTACGGAGCAGAGCTGTGTATATAACATGTACGGAGCGGAGGCGTGTGTGTAAGATGTGTACGGAGCAGAGCTGTGTATATAACATGTACGGAGCGGAGCCGTGTGTGTGTAAGATGTGTACGGAGAGGAGATGTGTATATATAACGTACGGAGCGGAGCCGTGTGTGTTCTAGGATGCAGATCCGCTTGAACAGAAGGTCTCGCTGTGAAGTGTAGAATGTGCTTCTGTGGCCAATTGTGCGTCTCTACGATTTCTTTCGACTCTGGAGAAGCCCAGCTCCACGTCTTGTATACATGTACATGTATTTATCTCATCTGCTCCCCTTGCTTTCTGCTCCTGTATTTGGCTCTCCAGTTCCTATATACTGTTGTCCATTCTCCTACACTAGGTGGTCACACTGTTCCCACAGTACACGGCTTTCATCCGTTGCCCTTTTTTAGACCTATTAGAATAAATGCCTCTTCATATCGTTTATCAATGTATCTTCCTCGTATGATCCGTCTTTATCAACTTACTTGCACCTTAGTTCATCAACATTTGAGTTCATTTACCCTCTGGGGCCATGTGAACTTTTCGTCTGCACATGGGTGGGGACATGCACAATTAGACTCCCAGTGGTGCGTGTCCCTCATGTATGGACAACTGTATGGCAATGACCTATATATCTCTTTCATTATCTGTCTTAATATCATGGTACAATTCTATACTAATTAGAGAGTATCCATTCACTCATTACACTCCTGCCCCCCTCCCCCTGTATAGTTTTCATTATGGCTGTTGATAGAAAAATTAACTCTCAGTGAATCGGAGTCATCTGAAACGGCTTTATTCAAGCTTTTGAAGGAGACAATATAAAACTGTCTGACATATACATGCAGACCAGAGAATTTATAGGCAGTTGTTATCTGATGACATTTACATATGCGTTACTTTGGAAATACCCTCGGAGTCACACAGATGTTAAATGACCTTGGCATTTTCCAAGATTTGTATTGAATTGATGATGCCCTACAATTTTTTAATTCACATTTTTTCTCTATCTCGTTCCATTTTCGAGATAAAAATGCTAACTCCGTTGTTTTCCACCAGGTGGCGCTATAGGTGGTTTCATTGTGTAGCGCATGGCTACTTTACTATACCTAGACACCACTTGTATGCCTATAGCTGCCGCCGTTGTCAAGTTAATGGCGGTGGACAGGATATGGGTGGACACTAGAGATGAGCGAACAGGTCGCGGTTCGGCTCGAGTTCGGTTCGCCGAACGGAGGTCTCGTTCGAGTTCAGTTCGGCGAACCGCATAGGAAACAATGGGAGGCAATCACAAACACATAAAAACACCTAGAAAACACCCCCAAAGGTGTCCAAAAGGTGACAAACAACTCACAACACAACACAAACACATGGGAAAGTGACAAGGACATATACTCATGCGAAAACAAAAAAGCTGGACAAGGAAAAAGAGGGGGAGACACAGATATAGGCATGGCATGCCCTTCTAAAATCATGTAAAACACTGCAAGGTTACTCCAAGCAGAGTCTCCCTTTTTTCCAAAAATTGGGCCCCACACACACCCACCCCTTCAGTGGCAGCACTTGTGCCCCAGTTGTACACTTCACAGGTAGATTTGCATCAAGCACATTCAAAAATACGCCATCCTTAACCGTCCCCAGGATGACACCGGGGTAGATAGTTAAGTCTTTGCTGATCCCAGCTCTGTTCATCTTGGATCATTTTTAAAAACACTGTAAGCAAGGGTTACTCCAAGCGGAGTCTCCCTTTTTTCCAAACATTGGGCCCCACACACACCCACCCCTTCAGTGGCAGCACTTGTGCCCCAGTTGTACACTTCACAGGTAGATTTGCCTCAAGCACATTCCAAATCCACAAGCCTTTACTCTCCCCAGGATGACACAGTGGTAGTAAATTCCTTGTGGATCCATGACTTGTTCATTTTGATGAACGTTAGTCTATCCACATTGTCACTGGACAGACGCGTGCGCTTATCTGTCAGCACACACCCAGCAGCACTGAAGACACGTTCAGAGACAACGCTGGCACAGCTGGACACGACAAAATCTCCAAGGCGTAAGTGGAGAGCTCTGGCCATTTTTCAAGATTTGAAGCCCAAAATGAGCAAGGCTCCATTTGCAAAGTCATGGCATCGATGTTCATTTGGAGATACTCCTGTATCATCCTCTCCAGCCGTTGACTATGTGTCAGACTTGTTGTCTCTGGTGGCCTTGCAAAGGATGGTCTAAAAAAATTGTGAAAAGATTCAACAAAATTGCTGTTACCAGCACCAGATACGGTGCGACTGGTACGGGTAGACTGTTGAAGATGACAAGACCGTCCCATGTTTGTCAAGTTACAACTGGGAGATTCACTCCCTGCACCACGGTTGTTTGGTGGAAAAGCCGAGCTAAGATCGAGTAACAGCTTCTGCTGATACTCCTGCATACGTGCGGCCCTTTCTATGGCTGGAATTATGTCACAAAATTTGGACTTGTACCGGGGATCTAATAGTGTGGCAAGCCAGTAGTCATCATCACTTCTAATTCTGACAATACGAGGGTCATGTTGGAGGTAGTGCAGCAAGAAGGCGCTCATGTGTCTTGCGCAGCCATGCGGACCAAGTCCACGCTGTGTTTGTGGCATAGAGGTGCTAACCGTTCTTTCTTCCTCTGACATCTCCCCCCAACCTCTTTCAACAGAAATTTGACCAAGTTCTCCCTCATCCGCTGAGACTTCCATGTCCATGGACAGTTCGTCCTCCATTTCTTCATGTTCTCCTGCACCTTCCTCAACATTTCGCCTGCTACTATGCGCCCTTGTTGATCCCTGTCCCCCATGGTCTCATGCCTGCCGCGTTGGTGATGATGAACGTCTGGACCTTGGTGATGTTGTTGTGTCTTGCGCATATGAATCCTCCTGTAGTTCCTCCCCTTCCTGTTGTCCCACCCCCTGACTCCGAATAGTGTTTAGCGTGTGCTCCAGCATGTAAATGACTGGAATTGTCATGCTGATAATGGCATTGTCAGCGCTAAACATATTCGTCGCCATGTCGAAACTGTGCAGAAGGGTGCATAGGTCCTTGATCTGAGACCACTCCATCAGGGTGATCTGCCCCACCTCTGCAGCTCGTTTGCCCAGGCTATACGTCATGACGTATTGCACCAGGGCTAGACGGTGCTGCCACAGTCGCTGTAACATGTGGAGAGTCGAATTCCAGCGTGTCGGCACATCGCATTTCAGGCGATGAACCGGCAGGCCGAAAGACTTCTGGAGCGATGCAAGTCGCTCAGCAGCGGTGGTTGAACGGCGGAAGTGAGCAGACAGTTTTCATGCCCTGTTCAGAAGGCCATCTAGGCCGGGATAGTGTGTTAAAAATTGCTGGACAACAAGGTTCAACACGTGAGCCATACAAGGCACGTGTGTCACCTTGCCCAGGCGAAGGGCCGCACCCAGTTTTGCAGCATTGTCGCACACGGCCTTACCAGGCTGCAGGTTGAGTGGAGACAACCATTTATTAAACTCCGTCTCCAGAGCTGCCCACAACTCAGCCGCTGTGTGACTCTTATTTCCAAGACATTTCAAGCTAAAGACCGCCTGATGCCGTTGCGCTCTGCTTCCAGCATAGTAATGAGGGGTGCGTGATTCCTTCTGCACAGTTAGAACGCTGGTGGCCTGACCAGGCAGGCTTGGAGCGGAGGCGGAGGACCCAGACGAAGTGGAGGAGGCAGAAGCAGTGGCGGAACTTGGACAGACAGAGGATTGACACACAAGTCGTGGGGATGGCAAGACTTGTGCAGCAGACCCTTCACCATCTATCACCATAGTTACCCAGTGCCCAGTTAGCGACATGTAACGTCCCTGTCCATGCTTACTGGTCCAAGTATCGGTGGTGAAATGCACCCGTTCACACACAGAGTTTCTCAAGGAAGCGGTGATGTTGTGTGCGACATGCTGGTGTAGCGCAGGCACACCTTTCTTAGAGAAGTAGTGGCGACTGGGCATCTGGTACTGGGGCACAGCGACAGACATAAGGTCTCTAAAATCCTGTGTGTCCACCAGGCAGAAAGGCAACATTTCGGTAGCCAAGAGCTTACAGAGGGATAAAATCAACCTCTTAGCTTTGTCATGGGTCGCAGGAAATGGCCTTTTATTTGTCCACATCTGAGGGACAGAGATCTGGCTGCTGTGTGTAGACGGTGTTGAGTAGGGTGTCCCTGGAAAAATGCAGGTTTGTGAGGAAAGTCCAGGCGTAGACATGATGTTGCCTTCATCCAACGTTGGTGCTATCGATGTCTGAGAGAGCTGTACACACGCACTTGTTTCCCCTTCCAAACCAACTGACGACCTACCAAGCAAACTGCCTGTTGCGGTTACAGTGGGGGAAGTTGTGCATGGAAAACCAGGTGTGACAGCTGTCCCCACAGTCCTAGAAGATGAAGGGCGCGCGTATGCACTGGAAGGGGCAGGCGGTGGATGGTTTGTTCCGCTAGGCCGCATTGCAGCACGGTGAGCTTCCCACTGGGACATATGATATTTATTCATGTGACAATTCATGGAAGAAGTTGTCAAACTGCTGAGGTTTTGCCCTCTACTAACAGAATCACGACAAATTTTACAGATCACATAATTTGGGCGATCTTTTGCTATGTCAAAAAAAGACCAGGCTAGGCAAGGCTTAGAGGGCATGCGACCTGCTGATCCACCCCGACTAGTGCTCAGAGGCACAGTGGTGGCTGAGGATGCAGTTGTAGACGTGCTACCAGTACTCCTACTCTGTCCAGGAAGGCGCAAGGTAACTTTGTCGTCAGTTGCATCCTCCTCCACCACCTCTGTTGACCTCCTCGAGTGCCTGACCGTGGGTTGACAGTAGGTGGGATCTAGAACTTCCTCATCAATTGTGTTAGCACTCCCCTCACCCTCAGACCGAGCCTCTTCTTGCCCTGACTGAATATTTAAGTTGTCATCCCAATCTGGTATATGCGTCTCATCATCATCAGTATGTTCCTCATTGTCTATTACAACAGGTGTTTCAGTTTGTGAATAAGGGTCAACATTATGCTCAGAAACTTGTTCATCACGGCCTGAATCTGAGTCACAAAGGTTCTGGGCATCACTACAGACCATTTCCTGGTCTGTACTCACTGTAGCTTGGGAGCAGACCTCTGATTCCCAGGCTATAGTGTGACTGAACAGCTCTGCAGACTCAGCCATCTCAGTTCCACCATACTGTGCAGGGCAGATGGAGACTTCAGAGCTGGGAGAAAGAAAGTGTGATTGGGATGACAACTCAGAGGACTGGTGTTTATTGGATGCGGTAGTTGAGGTGGCGGAGAGGGCACTTGTTGGACCACTTGAGATCCATTCAAGCATTTTCTTTTTTTGGCCATCATCTACCTTTGTTCCAGTTGTTCGTGTCCGTAAAAAAGGGAGCACATCGGATTGTCCACGGTAAGTAGTAGACAACTTACTTTTGCTGGAAGATGGTCTATCTTCAGCAGATGTCAATGGAGCTTTGCCACCTTCCCCATGGACAAACCCTTTTTTTCCTTTTCCAACACGCCTCTTCCCCTTTCCACCAGCATCTGTCATTTTGCCACTCATTTTGATTGCGACAGGATTGTGCACTTAAAATGTGGTAGTAAAAATTGAGAGGTGGTGTAGATTGCAGCGGTGGTCTATCTTTATTAACAGCAGAATAAACAACAATAACTATCCCTGACAATGCAACTACGGCCCTTAAACTGGCAGCATAGTTTGCTAGTATAATGGCTTAGTAACAATGAGTTTGAGTGTGCAATGCAGAGGTGCCGCAAATATCTTTGCACCAGTGGGACACTAATGGAAGTCCAACAGCCACTTTTAGGATGCCACTAAGTTTACTCAGTGTTTGCTAGTATAATGGCTTAGTAACAATGAGTTTGAGTGTGCAATGCAGAGGTGCTGCAAATAGATTTGCACTAGTGGGACACTAATGGAAGTCCAACAGCCACTTTTAGGATGCCACTAAGTTTACTCAGTGTTTGCTAGTATAATGGCTTAGTAACAATGAGTTTGAGTGTGCAATGCAGAGGTGCTGCAAATAGATTTGCACTAGTGGGACACTAATGGAAGTTCAACAGCCACTTTTAGGATGCCACTAAGTTTACTCAGTGTTTGCTAGTATAATGGCTTAGTAACAATGAGCTTGAGTGTGCAAAGGGCAGGAGGGTACAGTTGGCAGGGTTGTGGGTCAGTGTACAGGAAAGGAAGCCTCACTTTCTATCCCTCCTAATGGGGAAATGCAGCGAGGAAGTCCCTGACCTTAGCTACACAGACGCTCTTATCTGTAGCTGTTAAAATCTGTTTCCACGGACCTGACTGTCACCTATGGCTCTGAGCCTGCTGTTATTAGCCCTTACAAGGGCTAAAAGAAACTTCTATCCCTATTCTGTATAGCGCTGTGTGTAGAGCGTACACAGCAGTATCGGAGACAAGAGCTACGCCAGCGGTGACTGACACCCAGACGCAGAAGAGATAATGGCGTCCGGACGGGCAGATACCCGTTTTTATAATGCAGGGACATGTGACATGGACATCCTATCACACATGCCGTTGCTTCTCTGGCTAAAAGTCCACTTAGCTGTGTGTGTGTGTGTCTGGGATTGGCTGACATGCTGGCCTGCCCCACTACACGCACGCGCTTAGGGAAGGAAGACAAGGAAAAAAAAAAATGGTGATCGCCATTATCCCAGCAGCAGTGATCTGAATGCGCTGTTCCCGCACACTATACGCTGAAATTTCATAATAGTGTGAGTCACAGAGTGACTTACACTATTACAGCGGAAAGCTAGCTAGTAATTAGCTTGGCTTTTTGCTGCTAGAACCGTTCTCGAACGTAACTAGAACTATCGAGCTATAGCAAAAAGCTCGAGTTCTAGTTCGATCTAGAACAGCCCCCAAAATCACTCGAACCGCGAACTGGAGAACCGCGAACCGCGCTCAACTCTAGTGGACACACTGTATAGGTTAAATCCCTCTCACACTAATAGAATTAAAGCATGATTAAACATATGATTATTAAGCTTATAAAGCAAATTATTCTGACATTTCCCTTTTTTTTATAACTATATAACTCATGTTTATCTGATTATGTGCTCAAGTCCATCAATGTGCAGCTCTCCGTATGATTTTTTTTTTTTTCTGGACATATCATCATGAACACATCTTCTTTACACATCTGAGTCCATATCTTTGGCCAGGAATGTTATTTGCTGATGCATAGTCTTTGTTAATTAAGAGTGTAGAAGTTTTTTTCCTCTCAGGCAAGGAATACAGCAAGTGGCCAGTATGGCTGCGACCACGGAGGTGAACATTAATAAGTAAGTGATGACTCCAGTCCATTTACCGAACCATTTCTCCAGGAGTTTGGTGAAAGGGTAATTGATTCCGGAGTTCTCTGCTAGTTCCTCAGATAGGGCTGTGAGTCCCTCCAGGGCCTTGGTAATTCTCCCGTCCAGGGATGTGTTGTTGGACATAAAAAAGTACAGGAATAAGTACCAAACATTTTACAAACACCTCCCTTTTCTGCAAGAAGCATGTCTTATGCCATTATATTCTGCTACGCCATTAAGGAAGTGGGACCTAATTGTTCTCCAATACCTTTGACTGCATCTCTAGTATAATTTACCAATCTCTGCTGATTATAGTTTATATAATTTATCCAATCTACATTCCCGCTAACTGTAGCCCACCAGAAGAGGAGTGACTCAAACCCTGTCTCCACCTGGTTTCTAGCCTTGAACTCATCAGGTACTTTTCTCAGAACGCCAATAGAATCGATATAGACTCGATTGTCGAAAGAACCTCCTGGAGCAGACCTCTTAGGTCTGTGCCATTCTTGTGTGGCTATAGTATCCTTTAGAAAATGAAGATTGTCTATTGCAAACAGGTGGAAGGGCATCAGGATCTGGACCATTGCACAGTACCCCTCCAGTTTGCAGGGAGTCTAGGCCTCAGCTGCCTATATCCACACAACCACCATAGGTCTGCTCATGCAGCAGTGTGGTTCTCAAACTACGACGACGATGATGATGAATAGTTGCCATAATTCTGGATGACATTGAGGGTCTCCATGCAATAACCCCTACTCAAGTCTCCCACATACTTACCGGATTTCGACCAAGCAAAACAAGTATAGTTATCAGGCTAGGCGACCACCAAGGGTGGTATGTCACTTTTCTTCACTAGGGGATACAATAATGAGAGTGTGTTACATTGGTTTCAACAGGTTTAAATTAACTATTAAACAATTGCAGTATACATTGCAGACCAAGAGGATCTTCCTTGTTAGTCAATCTGAATGGGGCTGTACCTAGGTGTGGTATAGCTTTTATACAACTGCACAGCTTGTGCTTTTTAGTCTGTTTAGCTGTATACCTCATCCACTCCAGCCACTCATTTTTATCCATACACCCTGTTTCCATGGCTAAGGAATGTGTATAGGAGAGGTTGAACTTGACCAAATATTTCTTTTGTGCGGGCATATAAAGCTCTGCAGCCTGATCCTCTATCTGATCAGATTCCCTTCCTTTTATTTCTATGAAGAAGTGACCTCTTGGGTCTGTACCGGACATATAGGCTTCTATAGCAAATAATCTTTGCTCCTTTATAAAATTTAATGTTCACAGGTTTATAACTCAGACCGGTATCATGCCAGTTTGTTAGCTTAGGGTACTTTCACACTTGCGTTGTTTTCCTTCCGTCACAATCCGCCCTTTTGGAAAACAGCGGAATCCGTTAACGGATTCCGCTGTTTTCCATAGACTTGTATGGATGACGGATTGTGCCAAAAGGACCTGCGTTGCTTCCGCTGGGCGACGCTCCGTTGCTTCCGCCCAGCGGGAGGAACGCAGCATGTAACGTGTTTTTGAGCAGCGGAATCCTTAGGATTTCACTGCGCATGCTCTCTCTGGCTCCCTGCACCCGTAACCAAAGTAAGTATCGGGTAACCACGCAAAGTGCTTTGCCCGATATTCGGTATATATAGCAGGGTCTCTACTATGTCAGAGATACTACGGACGTCCTTAGGAGATTAGACGGTATACATCTTGAACCTGACATGCGGCGTTGGGGTCGGTGAGTCACGGAACAGTTGCAGGGTGACTATGGGTAAGCTGGAGGATTTATCTATTATATAATTCATATTTATCTATTTTGAACTGAGTGGCCCCTTTGAGTTTTTTGCCTTATAGGGATCCCCTTATTGTCCAACCAGTATATGGGTTTGACTCTATCATTGGATTCCTGCGCTTCCCTAGCCTGAAATCAGCAGTTGTTTCTGTGACTCTCCTAGTGTCCACACTTATACCTCCTAAACTTCTTGAATATTAACGTTATGTAATTGGATGTATATTTTTTGTAATATCAATTGTAGTAATTTATTGAGTAAGATTTATTGTAATTTTTATCATGGGTTTAAACTCCTTTTCTCTATTGGATTTATATCTATTTGAGTTCCCATTTGGCTTCTAGCCTGTATGATCTTTACATATGGCGCAGTTTATTAGATTTTTTCAGTCGATACTGATTTTATTGTACATTATAGTACAGTAGGAATGAATTTGTGAATTTTACACTTTTTATTTGTTGCATGCCATTCATAGGCAGTGCTGGCTCCCCCCTCTCTATACCAATCTTTTTCGTAAGTGCATGTCCACCAATAGTCTTCTACACTACAAAGGTTCACATCCTAGGCACCTTAAAATGTGATACCCGTGGGTCAATTTATACGCTTAAAGAGGAATTGTAGCATGCAATCTGACTTTCTCACACAGGCACAAGATCTGTCTGAATGCTTTAAGATGAGGAAGTATCCACTTGAAGTTATTAATCGGGCCTTTCAGAAAGTGGCTAATGTGGAGCGGCGTACTCTTTTGAAACCTAAGAAAATGGAATCTAAGAACAACTTCCCACGGTTGGTAACAACGTTTAATGGCCAATGGTCGGATATACATCAGATTTTGAGGAGGAACTGGAATATTTTGTTGTCAGACAAAAAACAGATTGTTTCTTCCAGGCCACTCAAGACAGCAAGGAGATCTGCTAACTGGAAGGACCACCTTTGCAGAAGCCATTTTGTTTGCCCCAACACTCGAGTTGGGAGGGGGAACTATCGTGAAAGGCTCATTTACATTTGGGCAATGCTCGATTTGCCAATTCATGTCCCCGGTGTCTAGTTTCTTGAATCAACGAAGTCAAAGAATGTATCAATTTCGTCACTATGTGAATTGCAAATCTCAAAATGTGATATATGCACTCACATGTCCCTGTCGGCTTATATATGTTGGACAGACTTCACAAGAGCTGCGACATCGCATTCAAAAGCATTTTTGTGACATAACATTGGCAGGGAAACACCTCAAACAAGGAAAGAGCATTTCCACAGTGGCACAGCACTATCTCACCCATCATGGCAGTAAAATCGGTGATACAGCCGTGGTGGGATTGGATAAAGTACTGAGTAACATTAGCGGGGGTACCACCATCCCGGCTCTACTAAGAATTGAATCGTGGTGGATCTTTCAATTGGACTCTGTAATGCCCAATAGCATTAATGAAAATTTACTTTTTACGGGTCATTATAAAACCTGAGTCTGTGTTGCCTTACATGGATATTTGGGGTCATTGCTTTCATATGTATATATAATTATGTATGTTTGTACACCTGCCATTTTCATTCCATAACTCCTTCTCTCTTCACTTTGCTGTATTGCATATCCAATTTATAATTTTTGCTATTGCAGATTTGTTTTATTTGTTGTGCCCATGTAGTTATAACTTTGACCAGTGTTCTGAGTATATTAAAAATCTCTTCAGTTTTTACGTCAGTGAGGAATCTAATAGATGTGCACATCTATAAAATCAGCGTTCAGATCCATGTGTCCATAGAGACACTGAACGCTGAATGACGCTGTTACTTGCCTTGCACTCCTGCTGGACCTGTGAGGCGGGACTTCGCGTCATTTTCGGTCACATGACCGTATTGTCAGCTGAGTGTTTCAGTCTGACATTCATGCAGTGTATTATGGGTCCAGAACATCACTTGTGCTTTAGGTGATATCATTTCCGGTCATCTGACCGGATCAATGCATTCCACTGTGGAACACATTCTGCTATCATGATTCTGATGGCACACAGGATTTGCAGGTGATGCTAATACTTTATTTGAACCGATGAGTGACTCCTCTCAACATGTGTATGTAATTAATGATTACTCTTACAGATATATATATATATATATATATATATATATACATATATATATATATATGTATATATATATATATATATATGCTTGGATAATGGGATTATGTTAGTACACCCCTGATGAAGCCACATTCGGTGGCGTAACGCATGGGGCAGGCAGGTGCATCCACATTACCTCTTTCACAATCCAGACCATGGTATTGTATTGCAGGCTTTCCTTGCCCAGTACCTTTCTAAAATGATTGTAATATATATATGACTATGTATCTGCACTTTTTGGCTGTATATGGTTGATAGCCTGTATTGCTTACTCTCTGTTATTGAGGTATTGGTGTGTATGTACCCTTTGTTATATGGGGCACTCCTTTCCTTCTTTGAGTCCTTCCCATTTTTTTAATGGTGTTTTAACATTCTGCACTTATTAAACTTGTTCACTTTTTGCATTCAGCAAGTGTTTTGTTTTCGTCCATTTAAATTCTGGATTTCCAGGTTATGTATGGTCAAGCTGTGCCCTATTTCCCATACATTGTGTGTGCCATTTGCATATACAATATGGACATGAACCCATAACTTCTATATAACCTCTATAGAGGTCTTAAGGTTGTATTCACCTTTTGTAAAGGCCTAGGCTATGAATCGTTTGTTCAGTTTAGGAATAAGACGATCTGTCCTTTGAATGTTTTATGTATTGCTTCTCCACATATACCTAATTGAAATATTAACAATGTATAACCAAAACAAATTATGCTTAGGGCTAAGTAAAATAAGTTTTAGTTCATGAATAAGTAACTGACATTCATGAATAGAAGAGATACTTATCTGTAGTTTCAGATAGGTAACTAACATTATTCTATTTATAGAAGAATGCTTATCTGTATTTTCAAATAAGTAGCTCACATTGTTCTATTCATAGACTCTAGTCTACGCCTAGACACACCTGAAATGCTTTACTAAAGAATGTTGCTCAAATAAGGGAATGAGTTAAACCCAAGCTAATTGGTTGGTTAAGAGACAATGCAGAAAAACTGTATAAGAATGTTATGCTTTGAATACAAGGGTCAGAAGAGCACTGTGCTGCTCCTGTATAGAGATAGGTCTCTGTGTGGTAATTTCTCCTGATTCATCTGCGCAGTTCTGATTTGGAATCCTCCTCTGAGACCCTGAGAGAGACCCCCTGGAGGTCTCCCCCAACACCTTTTGTTAGCCTTTATTCAAAAAGGTGACACTAAACAACAGTAATGAGAAAAGAATCAGAATTATAACACATTATTCAACACAGTTGAGGTTCAAATATCTTCATTCATTCTGACAATCAAGAGTATCATTCATATTACCTAGATACACATTCAATTCAGCCGCCAGACAAGAAGACAGTTGTATATTCAGGATAAAGTCTCATCACAGAGCATTTTTCATGGAATGTTTCTTAATTAATTTCCCCTTTGGTTATAATTCTCTCAAACAGTCTACAATAGTATCATACAGCAGTAAACAATCCTCTGACTTGTAAGATCTAGTCAAGAACTGCATAGCTTCCTGCATAGTAGTCTCATTCAATCATCAGCTGTTCTTCTAAAAGCACATTAAAACATTATCGTACCACCAATTACCCCTCCTGGAGCCCTCGAGATAACACTGTATTATTAGTAACACAATGGGTTACTCACCGCAGATTTATTCAGTGGTTCCCAGAGAAGTCTTTTTAGTCGGGTCCAAAGGAGGTCCAGTTGTAACAATCCCAGAATTTTGGTACCATATACTATTGTGGAAACCCCTCTTTAGTGAGGACTTTGGGGAGACACTAAAGGCCACTTTACACACAGAGATAACTCTGTGGCAGATCTGTGGTTGCAGTGAAATTGTGGACAATCAGTGCCAGGTTTGTGGCTGTGTAAAAATGGAACAATATGTCCATGATTTCACTGCAACCACAGATCTGCCAAAGATTTAATCTTATCAAAGATTAAAGTGGCCTTTAGGGTTTCAGCACATTTGCCAGGTTTGTCCAAATTAGAGCATTAATGTGTTGAGTAGAAGCAAAAATACACAAATCTCTGTCTGATATCCAATTATATATATTCCAATTGGAACATTTTTACATTAAGATTACCGAATATGTACACTAGTTACAGTTGGATTATAGCTTTTAAATTATGGTGAAAATGAGATATTCACACACAATAATGGCCACTGAGTATTCCCTTTTCATTCTATAGTACAGTTCCTCTGGTTGGCAATGCAGATATATTTTTGTTAGTATCTACACACCATCTAAAGCACTGTTCCCATTTACTCGGTCGGAAACATACAGATTCTACACACAATCTGCAGACCATTCAGCACAGTTTTTCACTTTGAACCTCCCCAAATATTCATTACTTTATTGGAAACCATAGGCCACCAAAAGCACGACAGGACAAGCCCGTCAATGTGTTCCCAGTCTTTCTGCTTAGTCTCACAATAATAACAGAATACTTGGTTTCAGCTCATCTCATTCTCACACCTAATCGGACTCCCTTATACACTCAGGATTGTATTTCAATCCTTTATTCTTCCATATGGTCATTCAATTGATTCATGGAGTCTCATATATCAGTCATATTCTATTTTTACAATCAATTGTTCATAACTCTCCTGGAAATCTGCTTTTAAACCCATATTCCTTTACCCGCATTGTCAGTTACTTAACACTTTTAGGGTCTAGATTATACATATATTTGGGATCCCTTGTTAAATAATTTCTTTTGGTTGATCCTTATCCCATAATGCTAATTTTGAATGATTTTACTCCCAAGGTGTTTATTAGCCTGGGTCTAACTTGTCCTCACTTATGATACCTTCCTGCTTCCTTCTCAATGTCCTCCCAGCGTCTACCAATAAATGCTGTGGGTATGGGATAATGACACTTCAATATTATGATTGTAAAACAACCCAAATAAATTGGTGATCTCCCATAAATTTGGGGAAGGACAGAAGCTAAGTATATATGTCCAGATAGAGGAGTTTTAACCAAGATCACAGTGCACATACACCGGTCATAGAAGGACATCTATAAATGGGGAAGTTGTTAACAATGGGTAAGGAAAGTATTCAAACCCCTTTAAATGTTTCACTCAGCCATTTGGTAAATTCAAAAAACTTCCTTTGTCATTAATGTACACTCTGCACCCCATCTTGACAGAAAAAAAGAGAAATGTAGACATTTTTTTAAACCATAAAATCTAAAATATCACATGGTCATAAGTATTCAGACCCTTTGCTCAGACACTCATATTTAAGTCACATGCTGTCCATTTCCTTGTGATCCTCCTTGAGATGGTTCTACTCCTTCATTGAAGTCCAGCTGAGTTTAATTAAACTGATAGGACCTGATTTGGAAAGGCGCACACCTGTCTATATAAGGCCTCACAGGTCACAGTGCATGTCAGACCAAATGAGAATCATGAGGTCAAAAGAAATTGCCCAAGGAGCTCAGAGACAGAATTGTGGCAAAGCACAGATATGGCCAAGATTACAAAAGAATTTCTGCAGTACTCAAGGGTCCTAAGAGCCCAGTGGCCTCCATAATCCTTAAATGGAATTAGTTTGGGACCACCAGAACTATTCCTAGACCTGGCCGTCCAGCCAAACTGAGCCTTGGGAGAAGAACCTTGGTGAAAGAGTTAAAAAGGAACCCCAATATCACTGTGGCTGAGCTCCAGAGATGCAGTAGGAAGATGGGAGAAAGGTAGACAAAGTCGACTATCACTGCAGCCCTTCACCAGTCGGGCCTTTATGGCAGAGTCGCCCAACAGAAGACTCTCTTCAGTGCAAGATGTATAAAAGCCCACATAGAGTATGAAAAAACCCCAAGGACTCCCAGAGTATGAGATTATCTAGTCTGATGAGATGAAGATAGAACTTTTTGGTGATAATTCTAAGCGGTATGTGTGGAGAAAACCAGATACTGCTTATCACCTGCCCAATACAATCCCAACAGTGAAACATGGTGGTGGCAGCATCATGCTATAGGGGTGTTTTTCAGCTGCAGGGACAGGATGACTGGTTGCAATTGAAGGAAAGATTAATGTGGCCAAGTACAGAGATATCCCGGAAGAAAACCTCTTCCAGAGTGCTCAGACTTGGCCGAAGGTTTACCTCCAACAAGACAATGACCCTAAAAACACAGCTAAAATAACAAAGGAGTGGCTTCAGAATAACTCTGGCCCAGCCTTGACCTAAACCCAATTGAGCATCTCTGGAGAGACCTGAAAATGGCTGTTCACCAACTAACCTGACAGAACTGGAGAGGATCTGCAAGGAAGAATGATAGAGGATCCCCAAATCCAGGGGTGAAAAATGTGTTGCATCATTCCCAAGAAGACTCATGGCTGTACTAGCTCAAAAGGGTGCTTCTACTCAATATTGACCAAAGGGTCTAAATACTTATGACAATGTGATATTTCAGTTATTCTTGTTTAATAAATTTGCAAAAATTTCTACATTTTTGTTTTTTTCTGTCCAAATGGGGTTCAGAGTGTACATTAATGCGAAAAAAAATGAACTTTTTTGAATTTACCAAATGGCTGCAATGAGACAAAGAGTGAAAAATGTAAAGGGGTCTGAATACTTTCCTAACCCATTGTATATCCTATATAATAAAAAGGCTGGAGAAAAGCGTTTTTGAAGTGCAGCAGGTCCAATTTCTAGGTCATGTGGTTTCTGCTTCAGCATTTCAAATGAATCCCGTTAAAGGTGCAGGCCGTCCTTGATTGAGCTCAACTGACTAACGTAAAAGCTTTGAAGAGATTTTTAGATTTTAGAAATTATTACCGGAAGTTCATTAAGAATTTTTTGGTCATAGCTAAACCATTAACTGACATGATCAAAAAGGGGACTGACTTTTCTTTATGGTCAGCTGAGGCCGGGAATGCCTTTTCTGCCCAAAAGACAGCTTTTTCAAAAGTTCCTGTTCTCTGTCAACCTGATATTTAGCTGCCTTTTGGTGGTCGAAGTTTACGCTTCTGCTATATGGATGTGGGCCGTTCTTTCACAGAAAAAGAATGCTTACCTTCTGTGCTTTTTATTCTCAGAAATTCTCTCAACTTCCTAAATTGCCTACTGCTAAGAGTCTTGATACATTACTTATTTCTCATAGACAAGGTGTACATGATGTTCCCAAAAATATTAATTCCGATAGAGAGGTTCAGTTCTTGGCTAGATTTTGGAGTAGATTTTGCTCCAGATTGGGTATTAAGTTGTCATTTTCCTCAGGATACCATCTAATGGACAGACGGAGAGGATGGACTAAGCGATAGAGCAATATGTGAGGTGTTTTGTTTAATCTAATCAGGAGGACTTGGTGGAGTTTTTGCCCCTTGCTTAATTTGCTGTAAATTATCGTACTTCCACAACTACCGTACCCTTGTCTTTTTTTTTTGTTGTGGAGGTTTTCATCTAGTGTTTGGGAATTTTTCTGGATTGAGGTCCTCCATGCCAGAGGAGGAGACTTTCATCTAGTGTGATAACTCTGGAAAGATGTTAAAAGGGGTGTTTTGTTTGCTAGTGATCAGGCCAAAAAATAGGAGCAAACCACAGACACAGAATGGCTCCTGTTTTTAGAGTGGGGCAGTTTGTGTGGTTGTCCTCTACAAATTTAAAGCTCAAACTGGCTTCTAGGAAATTTGCTCCTCATAACTGCAGCACAACACCCTCACCATGAGTGTTTAATTGTGATCTAAAATAAAACACTTAGGAGATAAACGCCTCACTTTTTTATACATTTATGTGGAACCACTAGACTCTTCCTGAATTCCTACATCTAGATGGATTTCATCAGGTATTACAAGACTTAGCCGCCCATTGTCCAAAAATGATTTCTGTTCGTTTCAGTAATTAGAAGAAGTTAACCTCGTCATAGATGTCGTTATCAATATATTCAGGTCTGATCCAGTAAAAAGCTTTTTATACACAAAACAGAATTAAAAAAACTTGAACTACGGTGAGATATGATGCTGAGCACAATATCTAATTCACGGAGAACGTCTGGTGAGATTTCTGGACTTTAAAAAGTGCAGCTTCCCAAATATGTGCAAATTATTGGGCCCATCACTAGCGACTGTGAGGATTATTCTGAGAAACACTGTGAGGATTATTACAGTCAAAGGTCAGTCAGCTGTCACTGTTCATTTAGGCTGCTTTCAGATTGCGTTTTGCCTTACTTTCATAGGTCCCGTCGGGGCATCCGTCCAAATCACCCCTCCCCCACCCTGCAAAGCGTGTTTCGGACGCATGCGTCGGCAGGGCCATTGACTGTAATGGAGCACACACCGTTAGTGTGTGCTCTGTGAAAAAATGGTACAAAACAGAGCACGAGCTAACGTAGTGTGCTCCATTGCAGTCAATGGCCCTGCCGGTGCATGCATCTGAAACACATTTTGCAGGGTGGGGGAGGGGCCATTTGGACGGATGCCTCGACGGACCTGTGAACGTAAGGCAAAACGCAATCTGAAAGGAGCCTTACACACCCCCTGCTCTGCAGCAAGGAATTCCCCAAACCTAGTTCCCAAATGGCCAAGGTGATAAAATCCAATTAAGACTAAAGAAGAAGTTCCTGAGTAGAAGCAACCCCCTGCTGTTAAGAGCATTCAGCCAGGAAGATGGGTGACATTTGCAAGTTTTACAACTATGCTTCCAAAAGAGCTGTTGCTTTTATCAGATTCCTGAACCTCATGTCCATGAGCTCGGATTATCATTACACGCCACCTGGGCTGGTTTGTGGCGAGATATAGTCCTGTTAATGGACCAGGCCTATATCTAACAAGCAACTTGTGGCAGTCTATCACACTGGACTAGACAGGAAGAATTCTGTTCCACTGGGGCTAGTAGAAAGTTTTTGTTGGGGTTAGGGGAAAGCTGGGTGTCACGCCAGAGGTTGCGCTGCCTGCTCTGCTCCTTCTCCCCACGGGGACAAGAGGTGTTAGTGCTGCATTGAGCTAAGCGGACCTTACGTATCCCTTGGGGTACATTGCGTGTTGGCAAAAGTGACAAAGTCATAACGCTCATTTCTGACGTACTAGAGACGTCAGGGTGGTGCTGCAAGATGCAATTTTGTCACAGACTGACAGTGCCACAACCGAGCAGGCGGATTTTGAGTGACCCACCCCGGCCCGGTTCGGGACAACGACCAATGGACAAGCATCCTTGAAGCGCTCAGATCTATATCCAAAGTGGAACATTGTAGACTGTCAGAATTATAAATCATCCATAGGGGATATATGACCCTCTGTTTCTCCACCAAATTTGGCATACATACAGAGGCAAAAGATCCAAAGTGCTTAGTGGAACCTGCTGATCACATGCTGTTAGATTAAAAATACTTTTTTTAGAGTAAAGTTATTATGATAGTATTATTATTATTATTATAGCGCCATCAATTCCATGGCGCTTTACATGTAAAAGGGGTATACATAATAGGGACAACTACAATAGTAAATCGTAAAATCATAATCAGCAGGTTTGGTTGGAGACACCAAGATTTTATATAAGGGAATATAGAAGAACTGACATTGGACACACACGGTAAAACTGCAGTTGGAATACTGATAACCCCTTGCCCCAGACACAACAACGATCTCCAGGGGAGTTACAGGCAGAGCAAGGCTCCAGCCCAATATTACAACAAACTCCAGCAGCTATGGGAAGCAGACCTGCAGCACCCGGAGAGGAGCCTGTAATAAAACCACCACAACAACATACATCACCTAAAGAACAAAGACCCTCCAATTCAAATACCTCCACCAGCAGAAACAAAGGAGACAAGAATAAACCAGACCAGTCTCAGGTACAAGAGGAAGATTGGGATTGGAAAGCACATATCAGATCAATTCCAACCAGGCAGGAAATGGACTCTTTGCTGGGGAAACTAAGGGAATCCCACAAGCAGGACATGGCTGCTATACAATCAGAGATCAAACAAATTGGCCAGCGTGTAGCAGCTACAGAAGAGGTGCAGGAACAGATATTTTCCCATATAGAATCACATCAACAAGTCCTATCAGAGCACACAGCCCAGATACAGGACATTTTGACCCATTTAGATGATATCAAGAACCGGCATCGCCGTAATAACTTAAGGATTAGAGGCCTCACAGAGGCAGTGGAACCATCACAGCTGGACGAATGGGCACAAAAAATCTTCACCCGTCTCCTCCAACGTGATCCAGAACAACACACAGAACTGGACCGCATCCACAGATCCCTGGGTCCCAAATCCCCTGACCCGGCCAGACCAAGAGATGTGATATGTCGGGTCCACTTCTATAAAGAAAAGGAGGCCATACTACAAAGATGCAGAGAGAAAGGAGCGGGTACATATAAAGGGACACCCTTGATTGTCCTGCCAGACCTATCACGGAGAACACTACAACTACGTAAGGCCTTAAGACCACTACTCCAGTCCCTTAAAGATAAAGATATTCCATATCGCTGGGGATATCCTTTCCAACTCCTAGCCAAGAAGAATGGGAAGTCGGCAGTCCTCCGGTCCTTGGGAGATCTTCCTAATTTCTTAGGGACTTTTGAACTGCCTATGATCAGCCTGCCAGATTGGCCAACTCCGGGAGGTCCCACACCCTTACCACCAAGGGAGCAATGGCGACAAGTACAGAACAGACGAGCTGGAGGATCCCCCCGAGATGTACATCGCTGATAATCGCTGACCATCCAGAGAAAGGAAGGAAACATACTGGAGGAGCCAGGAGGCGAGATACATGTTGATTATATTTGACTGTTTATCTACCTACATATCTATAGAGCATAACTAAATCAATGCTTTTTCCCACCTCTCCCATCATACCATCTCCTCCCCCCTTTTTTTTTTTTCCTATTCTCTCTCCCCGCTTCCCACCTTCCCACATTCTCCACACTCTCATCACTCTCTAGCACACACCATATTCAACTCTTACCCCCCCCTTTTTTTTTTTTTTCCTATTCTCTCTTCCCGCTTCCCACCTTCCCACATTCTCCACACTCTCATCACTCTCTAGCTGTTACGAACCGGCGCCGCCATAGCCGCAAGCAGCCTGCTGCGGTTCCTGTTGCGCCCAGGCACCGGCTGCCGTTCTTGGCCGTGCCTCGGGTCGTCCAGTTGGCTGTTCCTTCCACCACGTCTAAGTGTGGAGAGGCGGCTAGTGCGCATGCGTGCGCCGATTTACCCAAGCCAGAGTTCAAGCCGGGTGTTTTGCCTAGTGAGCATGCTCAGCCTGATTGTGTTATGTCTGAGACTAAGTCCTCAGTTCAGGCTACTGAGCATGCTTCCACAATTAACCCTAACAGCCTCTTTGCACAGGTACTTGGACTTCGTGCTGTGTCTAAGTGCTGGGATGTGCCTACTGAGCATGCTCAAACTGATAGTCTGCTTTCTGAGCCTGTTGCTCAGGCTACTGGGCATGCTCAGGCACTTAGTGCACCAGAGGCTAGGTCCGGTAAGGACCTCACTGAGCATGTCCGTGAGGTGGCAGGCCCTGATAGGGCAGAGGGTGTCAGGTGTCCTGATGACGTGGCAACTCCGGACTGGCTCGCAGAGGCCCGCCCCTATGATCTGGCACCTCAGTATTGGTCGTCAGACGATGACTGGTGAAGTGTTTGGGGCGTGGCTGCCATGAGGTCACCAATGACGTGGCGGTTCCGGATAGGTCGCATGTGACGTCACTGATGACATGGCACTCTGCTATTGGACCTTGGTGGTTCCACCCTGGGTTTGGGGTGGACCCAGGTTATAAAAGGGGCTGGAGACAACATGGAGGTGCGCAGTCTTCACATTTGCTCAGTCAGAGCACACCTCCATGTTAGAGCCTCATTGCGGCATAAGCCTATGTTGGGAAGCGGTAGGTAGGGTTAGGCGAACGGTGCCTGTCACGCCAAGATTCGTGGCTCGGCACATCAGGGTCAGGCGCCGTGCTTCCCTCCTGCCGTTCCAGTCTTGCTATAGCAGCCCAGTGGCGTTAACTGGGCTGCGGCTGCTGTGCTTCCTGTCCGATTGTGCCCCCTACGCACACGGACAACGCACCTGTTGCGCCACCTGTCTGATTGTGCCCCCTACGCACACGGACAATGCACCTGCTGCGCCACCTGTCCGATTGTGCCCCCTACGCACACGGACAACGCACGTGCTGCACCACCTGTCCGGTTGTGCCCCCTACGCGCACGGACAGCGTACTCCAGGACCCCTGTGGAGTTAACAGGGTGTTCCTTATTTTCCTCGGCTTCCCGGTCAACGCTACTGGTGTACCCATCTGGCCTGACGTGTCCTACACACACGTGGCCAGTCGAGAGGTGGCCAGAAACGCTAATCGGAGGACCGTTCGGCCTGACGTGTCCTACACACGTGGCCGACAGGGCGCTTTCGTGGCGGTCTTCCGGTCAACGCTACCTGGTTACCACCCGGCCTGACGTGTTTCCTGCACACGTGGTTGGTGTAGCGCTAGGTGCACCAAAACGCTAATCGGGTTGTCGTCCGGTCTGACGTGTCCCAACACACGTGACCGGTTCCCAGAGTTCCTGGGTTATCTCAGAGCCATCCAGCTCTATAGTCTCCGCCTAACCCTCAGGTGCCAGCAGCTCCATTGTCATCTGGAGCACGGTGGGCCCCGACTGGCGATTAGGATATATACCCCCTGGTCCTAATCTGCCGGTCCCCCCGTAACAGTAAGACTGCGCCAGGGTCTGGCTGGCATGGCGGAGATGGAGCAGCTGCGTCAGTTCATGCTGCAGCTTGATGCCAGAGTGAGGTCTCTGGAGAAGTCTGCTCTTGCTGCTGATATGGATGATGTGGTGGCTCAAGTGGCTGCAATGGTGTCAGTCACCAAGCCTACTCCAACCCTCCCTCACCTCTCGCTGCCCAACAAGTTTACGGGGAACAGCAAGGCATGTAGGGGATTCGTGAACCAGTGCTCAGTCCATCTAGAGATGTTGGCTGCACGGTTTCCTACAGAGAGGTCGAAGGTGGGGTTTATCATCTCCTTGCTCTCTGATAGAGCACTGGAGTGGGCTACACCATTGTGGGAGAGGAATGACCCCGTAGTACAGGACTCTAAGGAGTTTTTGGAGTCCTTGCGACAAGTGTTCCTGGGGCCTCAGGTCACTCACGACTCGGCCCTACAGCTACTATCTTTGGAGCAGGGGCGTACCTCCTCAAGTCAATATGCTGTGAGTTTCCGGACACTTGCTGCAGAACTGGGGTGGTCAGAGAGGACTCTCATTCCACTGTTCTGGAGGGGATTAGCCTCGCACGTGAAGGACGCATTAGCGTCGCGTGAGGTACCAACTACCCTTGAGGGCCTCATGACTCTGGCTACCCGCATTGACCTGCGGACCTCCGAACGTCAGCTGGAGCGCAGGTCAGAGGGTCGTTCAGCCACTGTAGTGGTCTCTCCTACTGCACCTCCCTTAGAGGACATCTCTGTCCCTATGGACATCTCTAGGGTTGGTGTTGCTAGGTCTTCGAGTCGCAAGGGCATTTCCTGTTTCGCTTGTGGGCAGTATGGTCATTATGCCAACCGTTGCCCAAAGCGTCAGGATAAGCGACCACGATTGGTGACCATAGCTGGAAGTAGACTGGACTCTGCGTCATCCATTAGGGTGACGTTTCCCGCGTCCATTTCCTTTAAGGGGTCAACATGGTCCACAAGGGCAAGTGTGGACACAGGTGCTGGGGATAGTTTCATCTCCTCCTCTTTTGCCCGGCGGCATGCCATCCCGCTGGTGCAAATGCCAAGGCCAGTGAGAGTCCGTGTGGTGGATGGGTCCTTGTTGCCCAAGGTAATTCACCAGCGGACAGTGCCCATTACCCTTGCCATGTCATCTGGGCATAGGGAGACCATTTCATTTCTGGTTCTCCCTAAGGGTGCAGATGATATTCTGCTGGGTATTCCTTGGTTGAAGCGGCATTCCCCACATATCGACTGGTCGTCTGGGGTGATTACGCGGTGGAGCGAGTCTTGTAGCTCCCACTGCATGTCTCCATCTTCCGCCCGTCGCTCAGTGGTATCTGTGGCGACTATAGACCATTCGAGTGGGAGGGCCGCTAGAGGGGGGGGTACTGTTACAAACCGGCGCCGCCATAGCCGCAAGCAGCCTGCTGCGGTTCCTGTTGCGCCCAGGCACCGGCTGCCGTTCTTGGCCGTGCCTCGGGTCGTCCAGTTGGCTGTTCCTTCCACCACGTCTAAGTGTGGAGAGGCGGCTAGTGCGCATGCGTGCGCCGATTTACCCAAGCCAGAGTTCAAGCCGGGTGTTTTGCCTAGTGAGCATGCTCAGCCTGATTGTGTTATGTCTGAGACTAAGTCCTCAGTTCAGGCTACTGAGCATGCTTCCACAATTAACCCTAACAGCCTCTTTGCACAGGTACTTGGACTTCGTGCTGTGTCTAAGTGCTGGGATGTGCCTACTGAGCATGCTCAAACTGATAGTCTGCTTTCTGAGCCTGTTGCTCAGGCTACTGGGCATGCTCAGGCACTTAGTGCACCAGAGGCTAGGTCCGGTAAGGACCTCACTGAGCATGTCCGTGAGGTGGCAGGCCCTGATAGGGCAGAGGGTGTCAGGTGTCCTGATGACGTGGCAACTCCGGACTGGCTCGCAGAGGCCCGCCCCTATGATCTGGCACCTCAGTATTGGTCGTCAGACGATGACTGGTGAAGTGTTTGGGGCGTGGCTGCCATGAGGTCACCAATGACGTGGCGGTTCCGGATAGGTCGCATGTGACGTCACTGATGACATGGCACTCTGCTATTGGACCTTGGTGGTTCCACCCTGGGTTTGGGGTGGACCCAGGTTATAAAAGGGGCTGGAGACAACATGGAGGTGCGCAGTCTTCACATTTGCTCAGTCAGAGCACACCTCCATGTTAGAGCCTCATTGCGGCATAAGCCTATGTTGGGAAGCGGTAGGTAGGGTTAGGCGAACGGTGCCTGTCACGCCAAGATTCGTGGCTCGGCACATCAGGGTCAGGCGCCGTGCTTCCCTCCTGCCGTTCCAGTCTTGCTATAGCAGCCCAGTGGCGTTAACTGGGCTGCGGCTGCTGTGCTTCCTGTCCGATTGTGCCCCCTACGCACACGGACAACGCACCTGTTGCGCCACCTGTCTGATTGTGCCCCCTACGCACACGGACAACGCACCTGCTGCGCCACCTGTCCGATTGTGCCCCCTACGCACACGGACAACGCACGTGCTGCACCACCTGTCCGGTTGTGCCCCCTACGCGCACGGACAGCGTACTCCAGGACCCCTGTGGAGTTAACAGGGTGTTCCTTATTTTCCTCGGCTTCCCGGTCAACGCTACTGGTGTACCCATCTGGCCTGACGTGTCCTACACACACGTGGCCAGTCGAGAGGTGGCCAGAAACGCTAATCGGAGGACCGTTCGGCCTGACGTGTCCTACACACGTGGCCGACAGGGCGCTTTCGTGGCGGTCTTCCGGTCAACGCTACCTGGTTACCACCCGGCCTGACGTGTTTCCTGCACACGTGGTTGGTGTAGCGCTAGGTGCACCAAAACGCTAATCGGGTTGTCGTCCGGTCTGACGTGTCCCAACACACGTGACCGGTTCCCAGAGTTCCTGGGTTATCTCAGAGCCATCCAGCTCTATAGTCTCCGCCTAACCCTCAGGTGCCAGCAGCTCCATTGTCATCTGGAGCACGGTGGGCCCCGACTGGCGATTAGGATATATACCCCCTGGTCCTAATCTGCCGGTCCCCCCCGTAACACTAGCACACACCATATTCAACTCTTACCCCCTCCCCCACCTTTTTTTTTTTCCCCTATTCTCTCTCCCTGTTTCCCACCTTCCCACATTCTCCACACTCTCATCACTCTCTAGCACACACCATATTCAACTCTCTTACCCCCTCCCCCACTTTTTTTTTTTTTTCCTGCCCCCCAAATTTTTCCTGCTTCTCCCCACTGGTCCTTTATCTTCGCATCATTCCCTGCGTTACATAATCCTTCTTTCCTGTTACGGGGGGCTGTCTGATAACCTAAAGGAGTATCAGACAGTCAGGGTCCACCGTGCAAAGACTCTGCTGCAGACTATGGCAGAGTGCAATACCTCTGTTAACTCACAGAAGGATATAATAAGTAAGTAAAGCAATTCCTCCCTTACTTGGAGGGTGTGTGGAATGATCTCTGTTAATAATCACAGAGACAAAGGCAATGTGTGCGAAATGGCACCTACCTAGGTCCGCTCTTCTAGTGGTGCAAAAGAGACGAACAGCAGCGTAAGCCGCACAAAGCTCCTACCTGCGTTCGCTCCACTAGTGTGCGAGGACACGAACCACTAGATATGGCACCTGCCTAGGTCCGCTCTTCTAGTGGTGCAAAAGAGACGAACAGCAGCGTAAGCCGCACAAAGCTCCTACCTCTGTTCGCTCCCCTAGTGTGCGAGGATACGAACAACTGCCAGACGCAGTATAAGGAACGTTACCCTAGCGGCAACGTCCACCTACGAGTCGAACCACAAGGCCCAGCCAGACCATGTGCCTCAGGCACCTGCCTATGTCCGCTCCCCTAAGAGGTAAGGATACGGACAGCAGCCGAAGCTGTAAGGTATAAGAACGCTACCCTGCCGGTAGCGCTCACCTAGCATAGACAGAGGAATGCCTAGAGGAACGCGCACAGAGCGTCTACTCTTATGCATGAACCAAGAGGACTGAGCGCCATGCGGCGTGTCAGGGTCTTATATAGACTCTGTGCCTCATCCAAGATGGAGGACACCAGAGCCAATCCGCTGCCAGAACGACAGGAGTGACGTCATGCTGGCCTATCACCGAGCAAGGCATCACAAGCACATGACCAGCGACCAATCGGCATAGAAGGTGTCAGAGACATGTGACCTCGTGTCAGCGATGATGTCACCCGCACATGTGCAATGGCTCCAAGATAGGACTTAGTCTCCGGCGCTCGCACATGTGCAGTAGCAAGAAATCTGGACTTAGTCTCCAGTGCTCGCAGCAACCGTAACATTTCCCCAGTTGTCTTTCCCCTTCTCCCCTTTTCCCCTTCCACTTCATCTAGATCTGATATTGAGCTCTGGTTTAATTACATTTTTCTAAGTTGGTTGTACCGTGTTCTCCCGGTGCCATATGTTTTATATTTGAAATATATCAAACATTCGGGGGTTGGGAGGAGGGAGGGAAGGAAAAGTTATTGATCATTATTAAATTGCATATGTGGATTGTTATTCATATTTCATGTGGAGGTCTGTCGTGGGGACGGGGGAGCTCTTGAAGTGCCGTAGGCTTCCCCGTACCTCTATTAGGGACGTGGCAGAGTGCCACATTAGACAATAGTCTACTAGTAGATACTCAGGAGCAGTAGGCCATCTAGTCCTACTTAGCTTACTTACCTCTTTTCTTTCTCAACTATCTTATTTCTATTTCTCTCTTCTTCTTTTTCTCTCTTTCTATCCCCTTCCCACTCTTTTCTGTGATGTCGCACCTAACCTTTTGCACCTACAATACTAAAGGTTTAAATAAACCTGAAAAGAGGAGTCAAATCTTATATCGTCTACATCGGAAGGGAGTTAAAATAGCTCTATTCCAAGAGACACACTTCATAGCTTCCAATACACCTAAATGTAAAACCAAAAATTACCCGACGTGGTTTCATGGCCCACACCCTAGTCGGAAGGCATGCGGGGTTTCCATTGCCTTCCACAAAACGTTCCAGCCAACAATCCTTGACACACTCATTGACCAGGAGGGACGCTGGTTATTTCTTAAAATATCTTTTTTGAATAACATCTATACTATTGCTAACATCTATTTTCCAAATCAAGACCAGGTATCCTTTGGACTGGAGACTTAGAGGGGGCTGGCGGAGTTTGCGGGTGGCACCTGTATCATCGTGGGAGGAGACTTCAACCTCGTTCTAGACCCGGTCCTGGACTCGTCCTCTGGTAGGTCCGCAATCCCCTCCTCGGCACTACGTAGATTGAAAAGGGAACTGACATCCCTTAAATTAGTTGATCTTTGGAGGGTCCTACATCCCGGAGTCAGAGACTACAGTTTTCATTCCACAGTACACAACAGCTACACCAGATTAGATCACATCTTCATATCCCATGACTTGCTGGACAAATCCCCGGGCTGCTCGATGGATGTCTTCCTTTGGTCGGACCACGCACCAGTGTATGGGGAAATTGGGGTAAGGGACAGAGGGGACACGGGACACACCTGGAGATTTAATGATAACCTACTTAAAAATGAGCAGTGTCTGGAAGATATCCATAAGACCATTGCAAATTTCAAAATAGATCATGCGGCAGATCCTACACCAGACCCGGTCAAATGGGAAGCGTTAAAATGTATGATTCGGGGGGTTTGCATATCGCATGGATCCAGAATTAAAAAAGAAAGTGCAAGAGAGCTAAAAGAACTACTGCTGCAGCTAGGCCACAAAGAAACGATAAATAAATCCAGAGCCAGTGATATACTCAAAATAGAAATATCTAACATTCGTCACCAAATATTATCCATACTAGATCGAAAATCGTTGTGTGCCAGGGATAAATTCCGCAGGAATATCTTTGAGTTTGGAGATAAAAGTGGACGATTACTGGCCAGAACCCTACATCCCAGATATGCACAAACTCCAATACTCTCGCTAAACTCACAGACAGGAACTCAGATCCACTCCACCCCTGACATACTAGAAGAATTTAGAACCTACTATGCAAAACTTTAAAACATCCCAACTCCACATGCCCCATTATCTGACATGAGACACCATAACATCTTAGAATACCTCAATAAATATGCACCAGACCCTCTTGAGGATACAGAGGCTGAGAGCCTAGAAGAGGATTTCTCAGACACTGAACTAGGCGATGCTATTAAAGCCCTTAAAGTTGGCAAAAGTCCTGGCCCCGACGGGTTTACCCCCCGGTTCTACAAAATATCTGGAGAAGCCTGTAGCTCTATAATGTTGAAAGCCTTTAACTCCATAACAAAAACATGCCAGTTCCCTAAACAGACACTTCAAGCCCGAATAACAGTAATCCCAAAACCTGGCAGAGATCCACTAACTTGCGCCAATTACAGACCTATCTCATTAATAAACGTGGATATTAAACTATACTCTAAAATGATAGCTTTGAGATTAGGCCCCTACATTCCCAAGCTGATACACAAAGACCAGGTAGGATTTGTTCCAGGGAGGGAGGCGCGTGATAATACAATCAGAACCCTGTCTTTGGTAGCCCAAGCCCGACAACGCCAAACCCCAATGTGCCTCTTGACAGTCAATGCCGAAAAAGCATTTGACAGAGTCCATTGGGGCTTTTTAGAAGCCACGCTGCAGGCAATTGGCGTCCGTTCGCGCTTACTACAATGGGTAAAGGCCCTATACCGTGAACCAACGGCACAAGTGGGTGTGAACGGACGCCTGTCAACCCCATTCAATATTGGAAATGGCACCAGACAGGGATGCCCTCTATCACCATACCTATACATTTTGGTAATGGAATCCCTGGCAAACGCGCTTAGGAAAAACCCCTCGATAAAGGGGTTACAGATAGGACCAACGTCTCAAACTGGCACTGTTTGCGGATGACCTCCTGATATATGTGACACAACCAAGGATTAGCTTACCCGCCATACTACAGGAGTTTGAGACTTTTGGTGGACTCTCCAACTTTAAAGTAAACCTACAAAAAACAGAGATCCTAAACGTATCGCTACCGTCGGTGGAAGAGGATGCCCTCAAACCCGTTTTTCCCTTTAAGTGGAACAGCAATTGCATAAAATATTTGGGGATCAGGATACCTTCTAAACACCAAGACCTATATGAACATAATTTTCCAGACCTTTTAAAAAACATACAAAAAGACCTCACGGCTTGGCATAACCTCCCCATCTCGTGGTTTGGCAGAGTCAATACAATTAAAATGGATGTCCTACCCAAAATACTATATATGTTCCAAACAATCCCATTGAATCTAGGAGAAAACTTCTTCCTCAAGTTAAAAAAGATGATCAGCAATTTTGTATGGCGAGGTACCAGACCCCAACTGAAATACTCCATGTTGAACAGGTCTCGCTGGGGCGGAGGGGTGGGGCTACCTGATTTTAAAGCGTACCATGCGGCGTTGGTGGGCAATTGCATACTGGATCTCCTCCATAACAGGGACAGAAAATTGTGGGTAGAGATTGAATGTGATCTACACGCAACCATGACGCAGGGAATCTTCTGGTTATCATCTAGAATCAACTTGAAGACCCTGGGAATTTCCCCGATTCTCTTGTCTCTGGCTACTGCATGGAGGAGGGCCAATAGGCGATATAGGCTGACAGGGGAACCGGGCCCTATGACACCACTGGTGGGCAACCCTGCATTCCAATGCTGGCTTCACGATATCCGTCCCAGCTTGATTTCAATGCCAACGGGAGGGATCCCACGTGTTAAAGATGTCATTACTCAACAGGGTTGCAGACCACTGTTGTCCTTGCTAGATGACCGGCCAAGAGAGCCAAGTCATTGGTTTCAATACTTACAACTACGTAGCTTTGTAGACTCTCTGTCTCCGAGATCTGAGATGCATAAGGACTTGACTCCATTTGACAGACTATGTTTCCTTCGAGAAACACCTCCCCACACAGTCTCGATAATCTACAACATAACAGTGTCTGGAGGGACGGGGGGGGACCTGCCCAAGTATGTAGGGCAATGGCAGTCAGAACTGAGAAAGACTTTTTCCAAAGAACAGTGGTATAAGTCATTTAACCTAACACACAAATCCACCATCTCATGTAGAATGCAGGAACTCAACTATAAAATCCTCGCACGGTGGTACAGGACACCCGCCAGGCTCCACAGAATGTTTCCAGAGGTCTCAGACACTTGCTGGAGGTGTCAGACCTCGGTGGGCACAATGCTGCATGTTTGGTGGTCTTGTCCAGGGGTCCAGGGATTATGGGAAGACGTCTTTGCTCTCTATAATCATTTACATCAAGTGGGAGTGACACCCTCGCCGGAAGTGGCACTCTTATCAATGTACGGGGGGCAATCTCTAAGGCGAAGAGAGGTCTGCTCTCATACTTCATGATCTCAATGAGACAGATCATACCGAAACATTGGAGGTCCACCTATACATTGAGAAGGGCAGACTGGGTGGGGGCTATGGATGCCCTGAGACGTTTGGAAGAGTTAAGAGCATTTGATGAAGGGAGAGACTCACTATGCTTTTCCACCTGGTATCCGTGGCTTCAATTCAGAGAAACACAACAATTCCAATCCTGGTTACACACGGGCACGCTGCCACACTGATGTTTGGCGGGGCGAAGTGGCCCTCCTGATGGGAGGATGGCATGGTGCCACATTACAGAACCCTACAGAATCTCCCCTTCTCTCTTTCTCGTGTTTTCCTTCTTTCTCTTCTCTTTCTCCCTCTTCTTCTCCTTTCATCCCTTGCTTTTCTTTCTTTCCCCTCTTTTCCTTCTCTTGCTCATCTAATTAGTGTACATAGGTTTACTTGTTGAAATATATGGCAAGATTATACAGAATGATATTGGCATCTACATATTAAATAGAACAAAAGATAAACGTTTGATATATACTTGGGATAAGATGTCATTAAGGATGTTATGAAGAATTTTTCTTGTAAGACCTACGATAAAGTTCACTGTAGTATATGCTGTATAAGATTTAAATGCCCAGACCAAACTGCAACTTTTCCATATTCTGTAAAACCGGGCACTACAAAATTATCTATATTCATGCTTTGTTATATAATTTTTCTTGAAAACAATAAAGAAATATTAAACGAAGACTGCAGTTGGATATTTATTGTTTCTTACACATAAATTGATATTATTTAGGTGGATTCAGACAACCCTCAAACAAAGCCTGATTAATAAAGTCATTACTACAGGACGGTATGAGGAGATTTATTCTAAAAGAACGGCTGGAGCTAAAAATGAGAGAATCTGGGCCCCGGGGCTGGACACTTCAAGCTTCCAGTGTGCCAGTATGAGATGGGGTCCTTGACCCTGGAGCTTCTCTGCTCGGTAAAATGATACTCACTGATCTTATTCATAGAATTTTTTTTTTTGAGGAAAATAGAAACTGCCTAAATTTGAGGAGCCTGTCTGATCTAGACGTCATTGTATAAAGAATTATGGAGATAGTTTATACAGAAGAATAGCACTATGAGATGTTGCTGTAGCCCTAATATTTCTGTACATGACATCTCTGTATAGATAATCTTACCCCAGCATTCCGGATTTGGAAACCGTGGAAGGGGGGGAGGGGGCATTTTGTTGTCATTTCTCTTGAAAAAAAACCCCTATAGTTATCTAATTGAAAACAAAAAACAAATGTGATTCTTCTTCCCAACATTTTGTATGTGCACTGAAAGCTAAATTTGGATTTTCAAAAAGTATTTAGATCATACAAAATATAGAAGTAATAAAGAAGTAAACAACGGAGGAAAGGAAGGAAAAGGACGAGGAGGTCATATTGGCTGAAAAAAAGGTCAAGAGTGAAGGCTTAAATCACAGACCTTAAAGAGGAAAAATGTATAATTTTTTGGAAAAATAAGCAAACGGTTAAAGCTCTGTTAGTGAGAAATTGCAGTAATAAGAGTATTGAATACAAGAGATTTAATGCCACAATGAGGGAACAGGTTGGGCGACCTCTGCTCCAGGAAAAAGGAAATGGGAGGAAGAAGAAATGAAGAACATTAGTTTAGATACTCAGACATTATTGGAAAAAATGTTTTGGATGTCAGGTTATTGGGACAATTTAGTAAGTATTTAAAATCAAAGTTCCATTAGACCCTATAATATGTGTATTGGGGAATAGAGGAGGGAGTCAGTTCCCAATGATGAGGAAAAACTACTAAACTTAGCGGAAAGTGATTATAAAAACTCGATCACTCTAGATGTTTCCCATAGTGCAGTAATGGATCGTAGATGTAAATAGTAATTTGTAATATGAACATGTTTATTATTGTAGTATAGAGAAGTTACAGACATTATTCAGACATGGAGATTGTGCGCTAAAAGTAACTGTAATGAATGGGAGATCGGTAAGAATGGGACTTAAGAAGAAGAGGGTAGAGGAAAGTTGGGTATTTTAGGGGTGAGGCTTGTAATGCTCTTGTCCATATAACGAATATATAAATATATAACAATGTGAAATGTTCACATGGCATAATACTTTATTTTATATTTTTTTTTAGAAAACAGATATATTATATACACACACACAACTGTATATATTATAATTCTAATGTAACTTCTAACCTGCTTTCACTTTCTTGTTTAGTTACTTGCCTTTACTTTGATTGTTTCCTTTTTATGTTTCCTTGTTCAATTTCTCAAATATATGGTTTCTCTCCATGTAAATTTTTCATAGTGGTCAACAAATTATAATTTTTAAGTTAAACATTTCTCACCTTCTAGGTAAAATAATGGCTTCTACCCTTGTGAGATTTGTTATGCTTAATAAAATGCCCTTTGTTTGTAAAACATTACCCACATTCTGAACATGAAAAAAGCTTCTCATATGTGTGTTTTCTGATGTTTAACAAGACTTGATTTATCTGCAAAATATTTCCCACATTCTGAACATGAAAACGTTTTTTCCCCTGTGTGAGTTCTCTGGTGTTTAGCAAGATATGATTTTTGGTTAAAACATTTCCCACATTCTGAACATGAAAAAGGTTTCTTCCCTGTGTGAGTTCTCTGGTGTGCAACAAGATTAGATTTACGTGCGAAACATATGTCACATTCTGAACAAGAAAAAGGTTTTTCCCCTGTGTGAGTTCTCTGGTGTTTAACAAGAGTTGACTGTTGAGCAAAATGTTTCCCACATTCTGAACATGAATATGGCTTTTCCCCCGTGTGAGTTCTCTGATGTGCAACAAAATTTGATTTAAGTGCAAAACGTATCCCACATTCTGAACAAGAAAAAGGTTTTACCCCTGTGTGAGTTTTCTGGTGTCTAACAAGAGTTGACTGTTGAGCAAAATATTTCCCACATTCTGAACATGAATATGGCTTCTCCCCCGTGTGAGTTCTCTGATGTGCATCAAATGGTGATTTATGTGCAAAAGATATCCCACATTCTGAACATGAAAAAGGCTTCTGCCCAGTGTGAGTTCTCTGATGTATATGTTGACTTAATTTATCTGCAAAATATTTCCCACATTCTGAACATGAAAAGGGTTTCTCCCCTGTGTGAATTCTTTTGTGCTTAGCGAGACGTGAGTGATCTACAAAACATCTTCCACATTCTGAACATAAAAAAGGCTTCTCCCCTGTGTGAGTTCTCTGGTGTGTAACAAGATTTGATTGTTGTGCAAAATGTTTCCCACATTCTGAACATGAATATGGTTTTTCCCCCGTGTGAGTTCTCTGATGTGTAACAAAATTGGATTTATGTGCGAAACATATTCCACATTCTGAACATGAAAAAGGTTTTTCCCCTGTGTGAGTTCTCTGGTGTTCAACAAGAGGTGATTTTTTTGCAAAACATTTCCCACATTCTGAACAGGAATATGGCTTATCCCCCGTGTGAGTTCTCTGATGTGTAGCAAAATCTGTTTTATGTGCAAAAGATATCCCACATTCTGAACATGAAAAAGACTTCTCCCCAGTGTGAGTTTTCTGGTGTCTAGCAAGAGTTGATTTTTGTGCAAAGTATTTCCCACATTCTGAACAGGAATATGGCTTTTTCCCTGTGTGAGTTCTCTGGTAATTAACAGAGTCTGAAGAAAATATTTTCTCCCTTGAGTGAATTTTTTTATGGATTTTTCCATATTTAGAAGTTGAAAATGGCTTCTTTGCTGCAACAGCACGTCGATTTTTAATGCCTTTTTTGTGACATTTATTCTTCTTAATAGTCTGTAATGAATGAGAAGGTAGGACTTGTTTAAAAGAATCAGACGATAGATCTTTGCTGTGAATGGATGATGGTATATCTGGAATAGTGGCATTCACTTCAGTTATATCTTGTGTGATATCAAGGTCAACTGATGATGTCACTTTTGCTTCTAATATCCTGGTACAGTCATCTGCCAAGAATAAAAATTATTTAAGAATATAAAAAAGTCAGGATATAATTTATACAATAGCTTCTAATGCCATTACCAGAGTCCCCGGGGATGCCAGCACACACCCTTCTGGCCACCCAGCCGTGGTACTTCTGTCCCTAGTTTTTAGCTGTCGTCTCCCATGGCCTGCACACGCCACGCAGGTCTCCTGGAAGTGTGCTTAGGACACAAACGCACCTATTCTTAAAGAGCCAGCGTACTTTAACCCAGAAGTTCCTCTCAGCCCCTGGATGAAGGCACTAGATATTTAAGGCATCTTCCCCCTATAGGAATTGTGGTCTATCCTTAGAGATGCGTTTCTAATTGTTAGGTCCAGTTCTGTTTGCTAATATTTACAGACTGACTCTATTGGTACTTCCATTAAAGGGTTAAATAAAGGCTAAATGCCAGAGTTTTACAAATGTAAAAATATTTTTATTACATAATGCGAATCAGAAACACACAGATTTGGTGCAAAATGGTGAAGGATTAAAATCAATACACACAACAGACAAAAGGGCGGCTATGCGTGTCAGGATTATGTCCAGCGCCAAAATACCGGCTAAATGATGTTATATTGTCAGAGATATCACAGGTGGTGGGAGATGGTACACATGGGGTTAATATAATTGGTTGTATAGGTAAAAAAGGTGTGTACCAAATCCAACCACCAGGGGTCTCAAGATTGGGTCACAGAATTAAATGCAGGACAATACAATGAGACAATCAGTTGCAACTACGACAGATATAAATAGTACAATTCCAAGAGATGGGATTTACATATATGAATTAATTGTCCTGCTGTGGTGTTCACAATATCATAAATTCCCACAACAGAACAGTGTGTATACAGATTATAACATAGATTCCCATATAAGGAGCAATAGCTATATCAGTGCAGATAAACTGCAACACTTGTTAGTGATCCTGTGATAATCCACAGTCTCATGCTTGCATAAAAATAACAGCATATATTGAAAACAGAGCAATAACAAGATCAAATTAAGACCAGTGTTGCTGTATGCTATACAATGTCCCTTGGGCAATGTGCACGCAGTTACAAAAGGAATGCATGCACATCACCAGCAGTGAGAGTGAAAGGACATGACACTGCACTTAGAAGCAAAGGTGCTTCAGATGGAAATAAACCGACCCACCAGTAATGACCTTACTGAACATCGGAAGCGGCAGCGAAACACGTGTTGAGGTGCAGGGCAGCGTGTTCAGTCAGGTCATTACTAGTGGGTTGGTTTATTTCCATCTGAAGCACCTTTGCTTCTAAGTGCAGTGTCATGTCCTTTCACTCTCACTGCTGGTGATGTGCATGCATTCCTTTTGTAACTGTGTGCACATTGCCCAAGGGACATTGTATAGCATACAGCAACACTGGTCTTAATTTGATCTGGTTATTGCTCGGTTTTCAATATATGCTGTTATTGTTATGCAAGCATGAGATTGTGGATTATCACAGGATCACTAACAACTGTTGCAGTTGCAGTTTATCTGCACTGATATAGCTGTGGCTCCTTATATGGGAATCTGTTATAATCTGTATACACACTGTTCTGTTGTGGGAATTTATGATATTGTGAACGCCACAGCAGGACAATTAATTCACATATGTAAATCCCATCTCTTGGAATTGTATTATTTATATCTGTCGCAGTTGCAACTGATTGTCTCAATGTATTGTCCTGCATTTAATTCTGTGACCCAATCTTGAGACCCCTGGTGGTTGGATTTGGTACACACCTTTTTTACCTATACAACCAATTATATTAACCCCATGTGTACCATCTCCCACCGCCTGTGATATCTCTGACAATATAACATCATTTAGCCGGTATTTTGGCGCTGAACATAATCTTGACACGCATAGCTGCCCTGTTTGTTGTGTGTATTAATTTTAAACCTTCACCATTTTGCACTGTGTGTTTCCGATTCGCATTGTATAATAAAAATATTTTTACATTTGTAAAACTCTTTGGCATTTAGCCTTTATTTAACCCTTTAATGGATGTACCAATAGAGTCAGTCTGTAAATATTGGTTTCTGCTTTGGTGACTTTGGTCTAAACCATATGTATATGTAATATGGATCAAGGTATTCTTTTTTGGTTAATATACCAGTTCTGTTTGCTGAGTCTTATGCGGTGTGTGTCAACATATGTCTCTATCTTAGTATCTAATGTGACTACTGTACGTGCTGCATCTATCTATCCCAGGGGTCTCAAACTCGGCTGGGTGTATGGGCCGCACAGAGGAAAAAAATAATTTGGCGGGCCGCATTCTTTGCAGGACAAAGTGACATTTTTATTAGTACCATATATATATTTTTTTTTACACATCTTTGGATGACTGATTTTGAACATTTTTCACTTGTTTATTATAGCAAATGTGCACATTCTTTGCTTAAATATATTTATAATATATATATATATATATATATATATTATATACACACACACACACACACACACACACACACACTTCTTCCGAGCTGCACCAGACCTCTGGAACGCTCTACCCCAAGAAGTTAGGACAAATCACAACTTACTCAGCTTCAGACGCTCCCTAAAAACGCATCTTTTTAGGGCGGCCTATCACACTCCCTACCCAAACAAATTTCACCTAATCCCTCTACAACTTCTCAGAACATAACCCCACGTCAAACTCCATGGCACCCAAATGCATCTCAAGGCTCTGGCCTATTGGTCCAGGAAGCCAGTATCTATCCCCCATTTCCTTGAAATGGCTGGATTGTTATTGTAAATAAGCACTTGTACCATGCCCCTGCCCCCATCTCATTGTAGATTGTCAGCTCTCACGAGCAGGGTTGCCTTTTTTCCCTTTAAATATTGTATCTTCTATAATTGTTACTTGTTTGTATATGTTTATGTATATATGTATATGAGCCTCCTGAATTGTAAAGCGCTGGGGAATATGTTGGCGCTATAGAAATAAAGATTATTATTATATGTAAAAATAATTTTGATGGTAAAAAAAAATGTCATGCCTTATTTTGAGGGTTTTTTTTTACATTTTATCCCTTTCTTGTAACTAAGTGTTACATCCTACAGTAATGTGCTCATCCTAGTCCCCATCCTATAGTAATGTTCCCCATCCTTGTCTCCACCTTGTAATGTGCCTCATCCTTGTCCCCATCCTATAGTAATGTTTCCCATCCTTGTCCCCATCTTGTAGTAATGTGCTCATCCTTGTCCCCATCCTATAGTAATGTGCCCCATCCTTGTCCCCATCTTGTAGCAATGTGTCTCATCCTTGTCACCATCTTATCGTAATGTGCCTATCCTGTAGTAATGTGTATCATTCTTGTCCCCATCCTATAGTAATGTCCCCAACCGATAGTAATGTGCCCATCCTGTAGTAATGTTTCCATCCTTGTCCCCATATTATAGTAATGTTTTCCCATCCTTTTTCCCCTTGTAGCAATCTCCCTATCCTGTAGTACTGTCCCCATCATATAGTTGTCCCATTCTGTAGTAATGTCCCTATCCTGTAGTACTGTCCCCATCCTACAGTAATGTCCCAATCCTATACTAATGTCCCTATCCTATAGTAAAGTTTCCCTTCCTTGTCCCCTTGTAGTAATGTCCCTATCCTGTAGTACTGTCCCCATCATATAGTAATGTCCCCAGCCTTGTCCTTATTCTATAGTAATGTCCCCATCCAATAGTATTGTGCCCATCCTTGTAATGTGCCCATCCTTTAGTATTGTCCCCAGCCTTATCCCTATCCTATAGTAATGTTTCCCATCCTTGTCCCCTTGTAGTAATGTCCCTATCCTGTAGTACTGTGCCCCATCCTTGTCCCTATCCTATAGTAATGTCCCCAGCCTTGTCCCTATTCTATAGTAATGTCCCTATCCAATACTATTGTGCCCATCCTTTAGTAATGTCCCCATCCTATAGTCATGTGCCCACCTTGTCCCTATTCTATAGTAATGTGCCCATCCTGTAGTAATGGGTCGGGTGGGGGGCTGAAAGGGGGCAGTGGCTATAACTTACCGAGCGCTCTCCTCAGCTTCCACAGACACCGGAGTGAAGGTGAGGGGAGCGGTCTCCGGCCCCAGATCTACAGTGATTGGAGAGATCGGTAACAAGGGCGGTCTCTCCAATCAGAGCTGGGGGCGGGTGAAACAGCGATCACCCAGCTCCAGCCAATGATCAGTGCCATAGCGGCAATGATCATGGCTGGATTTCAATGTTTCAGCCATTTTCAATGGTTAAAACATTACAGTGGCTGTGATTGGCTGACGAACGCCGCTGAGCCAATCACAGCCTCCGTAGGTCTGGGGAGGAGACACCACCCCCTCTGAGGTCAGGCAGAGGTCCCCTCCTCCCCGAACCTAAAGTATTTGCAAAGCGATTGCAGCCATTGGGGCTTCGGGGCTGCGATTTCGCCATGACGTACTGGGTACGTCATGGATCCTTAAGTACCAGGGAGCCATGACGTACCCAGTACGTCATAGGTCGCTAAGGGGTTAATGTGACGTCCTTCATATACACACACAAAAAAAACCCCAAAAAACAAAACACACCATTCTTCTCCCCTGTCCCGCGTTCCCTCGGCTGCCTCATCTCTGCTTGTTGCTGTCTGCAGGCCTGTGCCCCTGATGATAATCGCGCCAGGTACGGGGGCCGCAGCCACTGTCAGCAGCGCTGGCAAAACATTCATCTGACATAATGCACAGACAGTGGCTGCGGCCCCTGCACCGGCCACGATAGTGACCAGGGACACGGGCCTGGGGGCCGCACGAAGCAGCCTGAGTGGCCGCGTGTTTGAGTCCTCTGATATATACCATCTATGCCTGCTGGAGCTGCTGTATCTGCTGCAGCTGTTGTATCCGCTGTACTTGCCTACATCAGCCATCCGGTCTGCACCCAACCACATCAGTGACTGTCAGTATTCTATCCCCATCCCTGGGGCCAGCTGTCGCAATACCAGGACTCCCTAGAGTAGCATCTGGTGGCTAACTTGCAGTACAAACCTATTATCTCCTTCAAAGACTTTAGTGAAGATGATGAAGTCGCTTAGTTACACCCCTCCTGGTTGAGCCGGTGCTATGACCCAGTGGGTTGGGTTCACTCCCTCTTGCACCCACAATCATAACCGTGTACGCAAGCCATGCATCCTGCTGGCTCCAGTACTCCTCAGTTCACAGGTATGAAGAAAGACATGGTCCATCAACCGGAACAACCAGTCCGGATCCTAACCGACTTGCACTCAGTGGACACCTGCTTGCAAGGCTTGACACCGTCTCCACCTGATCCGGTCTCGGCTGTAGTCCCCACCCAAGCAGCATATCTATCTAGCTCCAAGCTTCGATCCTCGTCTCTCTACTCCACTGTGGCTTGATTGCATTCCCAAGCAATGCAAGGAATTCATAAATCAATACACATTGCACTTTGAAATTTTGTCTCATCAGTTTGTTTCAGACCAGGCCAAAGTGGCCTTTATGATGTTGCACATGACCAGCGAAGCCCTTGATTGGATCAGTCTATTATGTGAGAGAAGTGATCCTGTTGTCTTGGACCTGCAAACCTAAATAGGATAGGTGGTATTCAATGAGCCAGGTTGAGTTTCCTCTAAAGCATCTTCGCTCCTTAGACTTCACCAAGGAATTCTCGCCGTAGGCCAGTATACCTTCCGTTTCTACACCTTGTCCTCCGAACGAGGCTGGAATAACGAGGCACTGGTGGTTGCATTCTGGGAGGGTCCGTCTGAAAGAATCAAGGATGAACTGGTCGGCAGTGATGTGCCTTTTTGCTTGGATGACCCAGCATCTCTGGCTATGTGCATCTATCTCAGGTTACAAGAATGTTCCAGAGAAGCGAATCGTGAGAGGAGATGGAATTGCCTAGCTTCTACCTTCTAGAAACCCATCATACTGTAATCCGCGGTTCCCGTAACCATTCCTGAAAGCATGGAGGTAGATCGTATGAACCTGGCAAAGTCTCAACCAGAGCACTGTTGCACCACAGAGATGCTTCTACTGTGGAGATCCTACTCACCTGATCCTGAGTTTACTGGGGGGGGGGGGGGACCTTGTGAGGAAACGGTTCCCATCTTTCAGAAGTGAGAAGATGTGTCTGCACTCAGTAGAGGTTGAATCGGAGATTGCTGAAGCATCAGGTGCGGCGTCGTCTAAAGTCCCAGCTAACAAGTCATTTGTTCCCCTGAATCTTTGTCTGGGTAGCATCGTGATTCTGGGGTGAAGGGTACACTGTATCTCATATTGCATTGCTTTTAGTGGCCCAGAATCTGGAGGCATGTGGTATCCTATGTGTATGCTTGTGCCACCTGTGCGCACTGAAAAGGCATCACACTCCTGTCTGTCAGGTTGTCTGCAGATGTTGAGTATCCCTATCCAACCTTGGACGGACATTTTCATGGACTTCATTACAGATCTGCCTTCTGGTAATATTGTCCTCTGGTGTATGTCCTTTCTTTTATGTTATTGGTGATTATCCCCAGTTCTGTACTGGAGGGGCATTCATATGGGGTACCTGGTGAGGACCAATTGGTCTCAGGATTACTGTCTATATGGGAGAACATTCAGCATAATTTGTGTGATATAGGCTCTAAGTATAAGCTTAGATCCATGAAGTCCAAAAACATCAAGAAAATAGCTGGGAGTGTCCTCATAAGAAGGACACTCACAGCATGCTGAGCTACTCAGTTAACAAACAAGAACAGGAGAACAAAGTAGTAATGCTTCAATTATTTTTTTATTATCATAAATATTTTGCACGTGCAAAAAGAACGAATCAAATACAAAAGTGATGGCACAAGTATGAGGAGGAGATGTTAAAAAAGGCACATAAATGACCTATCATGCATACAGTAATTACAATAAAAAAGGATGAACCACTAGGAACATTTCATCAAAAATTTTTACATTAGACAATGTCATGTATCATTTCTAATTTAAAAAAATGAGAAAGAAAATTGTTACTCCGGAAACACACAGAAGTGATGGTGGGTAAAAAAGCCCCAGAAAATCCCACTGTTATTGGATTGTTACACCAAAACAGTTAGGTTTGAGGTAGCTAAAACTTAGATGGTCCAGAAGAGGCAAAAAAACCCCTTGGTTTATTTAACAAATACTATCTGAATTGTTACACCAAACTAGTTACATTATAACGGCCGGGGATTAGGTGAAGAAAAAAAAAAGCCAAGGATGGAGAAAGAGCCTTAGGCTAGTTTCACACTGCGTCCGCGTTGGACGAGATCCGTAGCATTGCGTTGTGTGACGCATGCAACAGATGCGTTGCATACAGTGGCACAAAGGATGCTACGGATCGTACAAAACAACGGAAAGCTTTTTTTTGGTTTTATTTTTATTTTTTTTTATTCTTTACAGTTTTACCGGCAGCAGACTATTGTGAACGATCAGCTGATCGCTCTCAATAGCCGGCTGCCTGTCGCTCAGCTGAGCACTGTCACTTGCCGGCGGCCGGGCATGCTGGCCGGCGCTCAGCTGAGCGCTCTCACTTGCCGGCGGCCGGGCATGCAGGCGGCCGGTCGCTCAGCTGAGCGCTGTCACTTGCCGGCAGGCCGGGCGCTCAGCAGAGCGCTGTCACTTGCAGGCGGCCGGGCATGCCGGCGGGCGGGCGCTCAGCTGAGCGCCCTCACTTGCAGGCGGCCGGGCATGCAGGCGGCCGGTCGCTCAGCTGAGCGCTGTCACTTGCCGGCGGCCGGGCATGCAGGCAGACGGGCGCTCAGCTGAGCGCTGATACTTGCCGGTGGCCGGGCATGCCGGCGGGCGGGCGTTCAGCTGAGCGCTGTCACTTGCCAGCGGCCGGCCATGCAGGCGGGCGGGCGCTCAGCTGAACGTTCGGCCACTGCGACACAAAATAAAGTTTGATTTAAAAAAAAAAAAAGCGCATGCGCAGTGAAATCCTACGGATTGCGCTGCTCAAAAAAAGTTACATGCTGCGTTTCTTCCGCCCGACGCAGCGTCAAAATAACAACGCTGCGTCGTCCAGCGGATGCAACGCAGACACTTGCGATACAGTGCGTTGTCCATACAAGTCTATGGAGAATAGCGCAGTGCGTTAACGGACTGCGCTATTCTCCATAGTGACGGACTCCGCTGTACACAAGTGTGAAAGTAGCCTTAGTTAAATAGGCCCCAGAGGCTGAGCTATGAAGCCTTGGTGTTTAAAGTCCGAAAAAACAACATAGTAACCCAGTGCATATTATATGGCATACTGCAAAAGTTACCCCTGAAAAATATGTATACCGTATCAGGAGAGTGTCATTAACAAATAACAATTATGATGACAGTAATTCTGAATGACACCTCTGAATTGTTACACTGAAATAGTAGGGCTACCGTAGCTGGAACTTGGATATAACAGGGGAAGCAAGGAGTGACATAAACACCTTGGTGTATTAGCACAATGCTTCAGGAATGTTACACTGAATTAATTGGGCTATAGTAGCTGAGGTTTGGATACTAACAGAGGAAACCAAGGCCTTAGTTTTGTAAAATCATAGCAGCTAAACCATAAAACCTTAGTGCTTGAAGTAAAAGACAATAATACAGTGCATTTTTATAGCATGTACAGGTAATTACTCACATCACTAAACAAGTATGTAAGAAAAAAAAAACCCCTAGAGGATAATGCAGGCAGGTCAAGATTGGTGAGGAGGGGGGTTAACCCCTAAGAAAGACTCCGACGTACGTTTCACAAAGATGTGTGCTGTTACTTCGTCAGGGAGTGAATGTACTCTCAAAGCGGCAGGTTTAAATAGCCGCCAGTAGCACATTGCAGCTGTGACTTGTCATTAGATTATAGCGGTGCATGCGCACATGACACCACTCGTGCCCAGGAACCTCCACAGGCCGTCATGGCATCAGCGCATGTGCGGGAGCGGGGAAGTGTCTCCATAGCTCCCGAGCATTCGCAGACACCAACAAAAGATAGCTGGGAGGAAAATAGGCCAGCGGTGCCACGCACGCATGCGCACAACTATGACAGAGGAAACAGAATACCATATAGACTGAAGTAGCCAATGAGACCGGGTGGAACATGATATAGAACGGTGCAATAGCCATTATATAGAACCGCAATACAATACAATATAAATATCAATGTAAGTAACATTCGGAACGCGGATTACATCCATGGAAATGGTTCATGTCCAAGTCCAGTCTCAGTGCAGGTTTCAAAGTACACATCCAGAGAAGAATGTCCTCATATATGTCACAAAAATCATGAAGATATGGAACTAGACGGGATTAAGCTGCATAAGAGAGCACATGAAGAGGAAAAGAAATATAAGTACATTATGTTACATACAAACACAAATATTAGTACAGATTAAAAACAAATTTCCCTCAGAACAAAGGGGAAAACACAGTGATGGTGATGTCATAAGAAGGGAGCAAAGCTCAAGGCCTCATTGAGACCAGAAGGGAAGACTATGCCAAGTGTCACCATCCATTTTGTCTCACGTTGGGCCAACCTTCTTTTAATATTGCCACCCCTAATACCACCATGGACTGCTTCAATACCTCTTATGGATAGTGATTTAGAGTCACATCCATGGTGCAATTTAAAGTGGCAAGGCAAAGTTTTCAAAGAGGCAATGTCGTCCACAGTTTGGGCCGCAGCAATGTCCCTTACGTGTTCTCGAATGCGAATACGTAATTCACATGATGTCAAACAAATGTAGATCAATGAGCATCCGCAGATGGCATAGTATACAACATTTGAAGTGCCACATGAGATATAATCTCTAATGTGGAATTCACGTGTGCCGTCTGCCGATGAAAAAAAACGAGCTTCGTAGGACATTGCTGCAGGCCAAAAAGTGGCCGCATGGATAACAACCAATGAGAGGGTTAGTCAAACCAAGAAAAGCAGATACTGGGGGAACATAATGGCTCCTGACAAGCACATCACGGAGATTAGATTATCTTCTGGCCGTCATCAATGGGTATTCGGAGAGTCTCTAAGGGAGGGATCAATTTTTAAGAAAGGCCAGTGTCTGTTAAGAATGGCTCTAACATTATGCCATTCATGATTATATGTAGTAATAAACCTGACACCTGGTCCATCCGATATATCCTTTTGTCTCGACAGAAGAAGTTGGGATCTGGGAGTGTTCTTGGCCCTAAAGTAGCCCCTCTAGATGCTGCGATTGCTATACCCTCTTTCACAGAACCTTGATACGAGATCAGCAGCTTGTTCTTCAAATTTCTGATCAGAAGAACATATTTTCCTCATCCTCAGAAACTGTCCGGTGGGGACAGCACGAATAGTGGACACATTGTGGGCAGACGAGGCATGAAGCAATGCACTGACAGATGTAGATTTGCAAAACACATCTGTTTGGATTAAATTGTTGTCATCAACCTCAATGAGTACATCCAAAAAGTCAATGCATTTATTGTGATATTTATAGGTCAATTTAATATTAAATGAATTCATGCCTAGTCTGCCCACAAATGACTCAAGCTGCTCCGCCGTACCCTGGATGGTCAAATGGATGGTGACACTTGGCATAGTCACCCCTTCTGGTCTCAATGAGGCCTTGAGCTTTGCTCCCTTCTTATGACATCACCATCACTGTGTTTTCCCCTTTGTTCTGAGGGAAATTTATTTTTAATCTGCACTAATATTTGTGGTTGTATGTAACATAATGTACTTCTATTTCTTTTCCTCTTCATGTGCTCTCTTATGCAGCTTGATCCCGTCTAGTTCCATATCTTCATGATTTATGTGACATATATGAGGACATTCTTCCCTCGATGTGTACTTTGAAACCTGCACTGAGACTGGACTTGGACATGAACCATTTCCATGGATGTAATCCGCGTTACGAATGTTACTTACATTGATATTTATATTGTATTGTATTGCGGTTCCATATAATGGCTATTGCACCGTTCTATATCATGTTCCACCCTGTCTCTTTGGCTACTTGAGTCTATTTTCTGTTTCCTCTGTCATGGATGTGCGCATGCGTGCGTGGCACCGCTGGCCTATTTTCCTCCCGGCTGTCTTTTGCTGGTGTCTGCGCATGCTCGGGAGCTATGAAGACAAGTCCCCACTCCCGCGTATGCGCTGATGCCATGACGGCCTGTGGAGGTTCCTGGGCACGAGTGGTGTCATGTGCGCATGCACCGCTATAATCTAATGACGAGTCACAGCTGGCAGCTATTTAAACCTGCCGCTTTGAGAGTACATTCACTCCCTGACGAAGCAACAGCACACATCTTTGTAAAACGTACGTCGGAGTCTTTCTTAGGGGTTAACCCCCTCCTCACCAATCTTGACCTGCCTGCATTATCCTCTAGGGGTTTTTTTTCTTGCATACTTGTTTAGTGATATGTAATTCCCTGTACTTGCTATATAAATGCACTGTATTATTGTCTTTTACTTCAAGCACTAAGGTTTTATGGTTTAGCTGCTATGATTTTTTCCAAAACGTTTTTTATTGATTTTTCAAATTTGTAAAAACATGACAAGTATCATTGCAAAAGAAGAACATTCGTCTGACAAAATGTGACATAGAGGTGGGTGATACCCAATTTGGAGTTCCATGTTGCTGTTCGATTTAAGATAGTATACAGTAACATTAAACCAAAACAGAGGTAATGAAATATAATATAACATATGCAATACAGCTGCTATGATTTTACAAAACTAAGGCCTTGGTTTCCTCTGTTTGTATCCAAACCTCAGCTACTATAGCCCAATTAATTCAGTGTAACATTCCTGAAGCATTGTGCTAATACACCAAGGTGTTTATGTCACTCCTTGTTTCCCCTGTTATATCCAAGTTCTAGCTACGGTAGCCCTACTATTTCAGTGTAACAATTCAGAGGTGTCATTCAGAATTACTGTCATCATAATTGTTATTTGTTAATGACACTCTCCTATTATGGTATACATATTTTTCAGGGGTAACTTTTGCAGTATGCCATATAATATGCACTGGGTTACGATGTTGTTTTTTCTGACTTTAAACACCAAGGCTTCATATCTCAGCCTCTGGGGCCTATTCAACTAAGGCTCTTTCTCCATCCTTGGCTTTTTACTTCACCTAATCCCCGGCCGTTATAATCTAACTAGTTTGTTATGGGGCGAGTATCTGCTGCTGACACTATTATGGGGGTAATGTCCCCAAATTCTCTACTAAGGTACCCCATCCTGGTAATGATCCTCCTGCCTTGTATATATATATATATATATATATGTCCCTCATCCTGGTATAGCCCCATCTTGCTATATACTGCCATCCTGGTATGTGCTCCCATCCTGCTATATATGCCATCCTCCTGCTATATACGCCATCATCCTGCTCATATACCCCCATCATCCTACTCATATACCCCAATCATCCTACTCATATACCCCCATCATCCTGCTATATACCCCATTATCCTGCTCATATACCCCCATCATCCTGCTCATATACCCCCATCATCCTGCTATGTCCTGCATCCTGTGGCACACAAAAAAATATAAACATTTATATTCACCTTTCCTTGCAGCGTCGCTCCTCCTTCTGTCTGCCGGCAGCGCTGTGTGGAGCCGGCCACGATCCCTGCAGCATCGCGATGTCCTCCTGTCTGCCGGCGCGACTGTGTGGACACATGCGCACAGCGATGACTTCATCACTGTGAGCACAGCTAGTTTCCATACAGCCGCGGCCGGCAGACAGGAGGACATCGCGGTGCTGCAGGGATCGTAGCCAGCTCCACACAGCCGCACCCAGAAGACAGGAGGACATCGCGGTGCTGCAGGGGAACGGTGAGTACACTGATTCACTGCATCCCGCGCTGATGATGATGCACGGGGGGCAGTGAATACAGCCGAGCATGATCACTCCAAGCTGTAGTTGCCAGGGGTGATCACGCGAGCTGGCTGTTTACTATTCGCGCGTCCCCGCCCATCACCCCGCCCACCTGTAGCGGCGGCTTCAGCGCTGAGAGATGGGCGGGAGGATGGGCGTGCATATGGAATGAGCGGGCCCACGTGGTCACGGCAGGCGCTGATGCAGCCTGCTCGTGCCCCCGATGACCCGCTCCACCGCAACACCCTCTTGCCCCGCAGCCCTATATTCAGACCATAAGACGCACCCCCCCACTTTCCCCCAACATTTGGGGGGGAAAAAAGTGTGTCTTATAGTCCTAAAAATACGGTAATTACTGTATGCATGACAGGTCATCTATGTGCCTTTTTTAACATCTCCTCATACTTGAGCCATCACTTTTGTATATGACTCGTTCTTTTTGCACATGCAAAATATTTATGATAATAAAAAAATGATAATTGAAGCATTACTACTCTTTGTTCTCCTGTTCTTCTAAGTATAAGCTTGTAGCTCACTGTAAAAGTGTGTCTTGTCCAGACCTGTGTGTGGGTGATTTGGTGTGGTTGTCTACGAAAAACAATAAGCTTAGAGTGCCTTTACTTAAAGGCAAGGTATCGCGGTTTTTTATTTTTGTATTAAAAACAGGGATTATGAAATCAAGTATTTCTAATACAAAATGAAAATCGCAGCTTATTTAGTTTTTATGTAATTCTTATTTTACTGAAGGCACTGGGGGCTGCCATGCTGGATTTGCCTTGTGTGTAACGACAGTAACTCCTTCCTTTATGGCAGCCCCTGTGCATAGACTCTGATAGTCGGGCTCTGACCCCTTGCCATACGTTACAGTGGGCGTCTGCTGTGACGTGGACGCGCCCCCTGGGCTGTCCAGAACACAAGAGGGAGGAGTTCAGCGCCATTATTGTGGAGCTCACAGCGTGTGCTGTTTGCTCCACTTTACCCGTCAACCGCCGGGATGTGTAAGTACGGGCCACCTCCCCTCCTCTCTTTACTGTCTCCGATGACATCCCATCCTTCCGTTCTCCCCAGCCCCTGCTCTGCCCCAGCTACTGCCGCAGCCGTTACCGTCTCCAATGACACCGCCCTCCCTCCGTTCTCCCAAGTCCCCGCTCTGCCCGCTGCCGCAGCTCCACCAGCTCTGTCCGCCGCTGCTGTGTGTGTGTGTGTGTGCGCGCGATTGTACAGGTATGTGCGATATCGTGAGTGTGTGTGAGTGTATGCGATCGGATGTGTGAGTGTATGCAATCGGATGTGTGAGTGTATGCGATCGGATGTGTGAAATGTCGGCTGGACGCAGGGGAGGATGGCATGCAGCACAGCTGCCTGGAGCGCCCACCGGAGGTCACAGGGAGGAATGATGTGAAAGGTGTGTGTGTGTGTGTGGCACAAGGTCCCCATCAGGGGTGATTGTATGTGTGTGGCACAAGGTCCCCATCACGGGTGATTGTATGTGTGTGGCACAAGGTCCCCATCAGGGGTGATTGTATGTGTGTGGCACAAGGTCCCCATCAGGTGTAATTGTGTGTGTGTGTGCACGCGCGCGCCACTGCATGTGAGTACCTGTGTGTGTACCGGTGATACTGTCTGCAGGGTTGTGTATCTAATCCTATCTGCAGGGCTGTGTATCTAATCCTATCCTTTGTGATTCTGTCTGCTGAGCTGTGTATCTAATCCTCTCCTGTGTGATAGTGTCTGCTGAGCTGTGTACTAATCCTATCCTGTGTGATACTGTCTGCTGAGCCGTGTATCTAATCCTGTCCTGGGTGATGCTGTCTGCTGAGCTGTGTATCTAATCCTCTCCTGTGTGATACTGTCTGCTGAGCTGTGTATCTAATCCTATCCTGTGTGATACTGTCTGCTGAGCCGTGTATCTAATCCTATCCTGTGTGATACTGTCTGCTGAGCCGTGTATCTAATCCTGTCCTGGGTGATGCTGTCTGCTGAGCTGTGTATCTAATCCTCTCCTGTGTGATACTGTCTGCTGAGCTGTGTACTAATCCTATCCTGTGTGATACTGTCTGCTGAGCCGTGTATCTAATCCTGTCCTGGGTGATGCTGTCTGCTGAGCTGTGTATCTAATCCTCTCCTGTGTGATACTGTCTGCTGAGCTGTGTATCTAATCCTCTCCTGTGTGATACTGTCTGCTGAGCTGTGTATCTAATCCTCTCCTGTGTGATACTGTCTGCTGAGCTGTGTATCTAATCCTATCCTGTGTGATACTGTCTGCTGAGCCGTGTATCTAATCCTGTCCTGGGTGATGCTGTCTGCTGAGCTGTGTATCTAATCCTCTCCTGTGTGATACTGTCTGCTGAGCCGTGTATCTAATTCTATCCTGTGTGATACTCCTGCTGTCCTTGGTGACACTTTAGGCATTTCTGGTCACCATGAAAATGGCTGTGCACTGTGTCCCTACATGTCATTCTCTGTTATCTGTTGTAAACACTCAGATTAGGAGGGGGGAGGCGACATCACACACAGGAGAGCAGACTCCTCCCACTTTACAGCAGGCTGTAATCTGAGCTTTTTATACAGTGGAAATTCAGTAGGATTTCAGAAGCTGCTCCCCTTAGTGTTTAACAGTGGAAAATATCAAACTTTTTAATTTTTTTTTTATATTTTGCACAATTAAAAAAAAAAATATTTAAACAAAACATTTAAACATTATTACTTAACTGAAAAAAATGTAATTATTATTTATTTATTTTTTTACGATACCTTCCCTTTAAGTTACTGTAGGCCCTTAGTTCATGGGTCCATTTAGAATCATTGCTGTCATTAATCCTCTGGATTTATGCCTGCCGTTATCAGCAGCATATAAAATCCATAACATTTTTCACAAACTCTCTGTTAAAGAAATGTGTGTTCAAGAGCTCTTCCTGCATCTCCACCTTTGGACTTAGTTGATTGGTCTTTGGGGTTTCAGATATGGAAAATTATTGATTTTTGTATCGTTTGTCGTTCTTTACAGTACTTGGTCCACTAGCAGTGTTATGGTCCTGAGGTGAGGACTTGGGTACCAGCCTCTGATATTCATGTGGAGTGTCTGGTTAGGGCATTTCATCGCCATCATCCGGAGAGACCTAGTTCTGAGAGTCAAGAGATCCCTCGAAGAGGAAGGGGTACTGTCGCACAGAGTTTTGCTCAAAACTCACCAAATGTCATGGCGGCATCAGATGCTGTTCACACTTCAGATTCTGACACTCCATACTACAGTTTCTCTAGTATTTCTGAGTTACACAGGCAGGCTCGGGCGTTGACCAGCTGTGTAGTCATTAACTGTCAGACTAGCAATAGTTAATTCTGCTAGCCTGCTGGTTACTTCTGGAATCACATGTTGTTCGGAACTTATCACATTTACTTCCCGCCTTTTTAAGTTGGTGAAATCTGTCTTCCCACGCCGACTATAGCTTTGCTGTGTGAGTCTGCGTGCTCTTGTGCCCCAGTCCTGCTGGTGATTATATTGCGTGGTGCTTGGAGTTGTAGTGGAATCCTCTTCTCGTCTTGTGGTTTCCTGCCTTCTCCAATTTTGCTCCTTACCTCTTATTGTCTTATACCTTTGTTCAACTGTCTTGTGAGACACAGTTTTGGCTTTCCCCTGTTTGTCTATCTCTGTTGGTTTAATCACACTCCTGTTCTTGCCTTCCCCAGGGTAGGGAGGGGATGTAAGATCAGGGCTGATCAGGATCAGGTATAGGTTGGGAGCTTAGACATCCTCACATTCAGCAGTATCGCTGAGATGAGGGATAGCTAGAGTTCCCCCTAATATGAGCTCCAGTCTAGGAGCTCCAGTTCCCTGTTCTCCCTATTCATCGTGACAGAATATTAATGCCCCTCTTCTCCTGAAGATATTCCTTTTAGACCTGGAAAAGGAGGGGCTTAAGGACAGGTGTACTGTTCCTGCCCTCTTTCCTTGGCAGGGACAGTGACACACTTACCCTCCCAGCCGCAAAGCAGTAGCTTTCCCCGTTCCCTGCAGCCAATTTCCAAGGCCTGAACATGCAAAGGTGGTCTATTCTTCGAGACATGCTGCTAGTTGTCAGGTCTCGTTCCATTTGCTGTGTGTGCTAAAATGTCTCTGTCCCAGTATCCAGTGTGCCCAGAGGACCTGCTGTATCCAATGCACTTGCCAATACCAGCCCTCCAGTCTCTATCCGACCACATCAGTGACTGTCAGTATTCTATCCCTGATCCATGGGTTCACCTGTCGCACTACCGGGAATCCCTGGAGTAGCACTTGGCAGCTACCTTCTAGCACAAGCCTATCCTCACAATCAGAGGCTCTATTGAAACAAGGTACTCCAATTTGCGAATATAATATAGCTAAAGCAATTAAAGCTATGTAAATTGTAATAATTTTGCAAAAACAAAACTGTTTACAATCTAACTGTTTCTGTTCAGTTTGTACACGTCAGACTTCAGGTAAAACTCGGACCACTGCCACCTTCAGAGGTTCTCAGATGATACGGCCATCATTGGATTAGTATCAGACGGGAATGACTAGGAATACAGGTGTGTCATCAGTGATTGTGTTGGCTGGTGTAAAACCAACGCTCTCCAAGTAAATGCCAGCAAGACGAAGGAGATGGTCATAGACCGTAGAAGGAAGTCACCCCCTACACGACTCTTACAAGTACCTGGGTGTTCACCTCAACAATAAGATGGACTAGACTACGAACACAGACGTCCTGTATAAGAAGGGCCACAGTCAAATCCACCTACTGAGTAGGATGAGGTCCTTCGGTGTCTGCAGGACTCTGTTAAAGACATTCTACGACATGGTGGTAGCATCTGCCCTTTTCTATGGAGTGGTCTGCTGGGGGGCTGGATGTACTGAAAGGGACAGGAACAGAATTGACAAATTGGTACGGAAGTCAAGCTCTGTGCTGGGTTGTCCTCTGGAATCTGTGGCTGTGGTGGGTGAGAGAAGGACGTTAGCAAAGCTGACAGCCATCATGGAAAACCCCGACCACCCTCTGCATGAAACCGTTGGGGGCCTGAGCAGCTCCTTCAGTCAGAGACTTAAACATCCTCGCTGCAGGACAGAGCGCTTCCATAGATCACTCATTCCAACTGCAGTTAGACTGTATAACACATCATGATGTTATCATTCAATTAGACAATTCACCTACACTGCCATCACTAATATGTACCTTCATATACATCTATTTACTGTACTAGGTATATGTACATTGTTATATATCACATGTGTATAGTGTTTTTATCTTTCTTTATTCTATCCCACCCTCTCCTGTATTGAGCTGCAGTAATGTGCAAATTTCCCCACAGTTGGATCCATAAAGTTTTATCTTATCTTAACAGTAGACCTCAGAGCAGGAACTAGTAGACCATGATGTTTAACCCTCTTTACTCATTTTTCCTCCAGTTAGGCTGTGTGCACACGTTGCGTTTTTTACCGCGGAAACGCTGCGTTTAGAACCACAGCGTTTCAGTGGCAAATTGCATGCGTTCAGCTTTCCCAGCAAAGTGTATGAGAAAGCCGAAAAATCAGTGCACACGCTGCGTTTCTAAACGCAGCGTTTTGGATGCCAAAAATCGGTGCGGAAAGAAAAGCAGCATGTCACTTCTTTTGTGCGGTGTGGCTGCGTTATCTCCCCCATTGAATCAATGATGTGGGTCAGAACGCAGCTACACCGCAGTGAGCTGCTTTTTTGTTGCGGTCCGCGGGCTTTGTCGGCACACAGAACGCAGGCATTTACCTGGAAGTGAGGTCAAGAGGTTTCCTGTTGACCTCACTTCCTGGCAAAGTCCTGGAAAGCCCCCGGTGTCGCCAAAGTGCCCGCCCCGACCCCCCTCCCGAAAATCCAACATGGCCGCGCGCACAGTAGCGCACCGGCCGCCCTGCTCCCATGATTTCTGTCGCATGTGCCTTGAGACATGCGACAGAAAAATGCCCCCCAGGCCCTGCCAGGTCACCCCCTATTCCTCCCGGTATTCCCCCTTACCTGTCCGGTCGCAGCGCTGATCCCCCGCGGCCCCCTCCTCCTTCACAGCAGACGCCGGCCGGTCACATGAGCAGAGCAGCTGACAGCCAGCACTGTGTTCAGAGAGCTGTGCTGGCTGCTCGCACTCTGCAGCTGTGACCCGAGGAGAGTGGGTGCAGATTTTTGGCACCCACTCTCCTCAAATGGAGGATCTGCCCTCCTAGAAAATGGGGGATACGTTCCCTGAACGTGCCCCCATATTCTAGAAGGTCCAGAGGCGACGTGGGACGTCCAGATGGATTTCTGCGGACCCATTTTTTTCAAATTTTTTGATTAAATTGGAGAACAAGGGAATGATTTGAGGAGTGTTTTTTCTAATAAAAAATTTGTCATTTTTTTTTGCTTTTGTTTACTGTCAATTAGTTATGTCTGGTATCTGATAGACGCCGTGACATCACTAATTGCTGGGCTTGATGTCAGGTGACATTACACATCTGGTATCAACCCCATTTATTACCCCGTTTGCCAACGCACCAGGGCGCGGGATGAGTTGGGGCGCCCTGGTGCGCTATCAAAAATAGGGGGGACCCCACGCCATTTTTTTCATTGTTTTTTTTTGTTTTTTTTGGATAAATACTAAGCTAGGCACCCTTTAGTGCCACATGAAAGGTACTAAAGGTGCCAGCTTAGAATATACAGGCGGGGGTGGGACGTTATATATATTTGACATCCATTCATCCATTGACGCTTTTTAGGCTGTGTGCCCACAATCAGGGTTTGCAGCGTTATGGGCGCTGAGTGTTTTCCCTGCGTCCATAACGCTGCGTTGTGCAGTAGAAGCACAGTGGAAGGATTTTTGGAGATCCCATGCCCACTGTGCTTCTTTTCTCCGCAGCATAAACTGACCGGTGGCGTGGCTTCCCGAGCCTCAGCATGTCAATTTATGCTGCGGAGACGAGAGTGTTCTCTGCAGGTAGCATAGAGCTCCACAGCAGCCTGAACCCAAATCGTGGGCATGGGCAGCTGCAGGAAGGCTGACACTGTGTACTAGACGCCGTGTCGCTGGATCATGGCCACATAGCCTTAGGCCTCTTTCACACGTCAGTGATTCTGGGACGTTTGTGCTTTTTTTTAAACATACCAGAATCACTGACATACGCAGACCCATTATAATCAATGGGTCTGCTCACACGTCAGTGATTTTTCACTGCACGTGTCTCCGTGCGGCGTACCCGCGTGTGCGTGATTGCCGCACGGAGACATGTCCATTTTTTTCTGGCATCACTGATGTCCCACGGACCACGCAGTGGTGTGGTCCGTGAAACACGTGCCAGAAAAAAACGTGCTTTTAAAATAAAAATCATTTTAACTCACCCGGCGTCCAGCGATGTCCTCTGCAGCCCGTGCAGCTTGCTGCTTCTGAGCCGGCTCATTATTGTCGCGCATATTCATGATGCGCGACACAGCTGACCCGGAAGCAGCTGCTGCGGGGGTCAGCACCAGCCGGATGCTGCACCGCGGGAGCGATCAGCACCATGGACAGCGGGAGCGGGCGCAGGTGAGATGACTACTGAGTGCAATCACGGGCCACGGAGAACAGAGCCCGGATAGCACTTAGACAACCCACGTGTGCCGTGATTCACGGCACACGGAGGGACATGTGCGTGTTTTACACGCCAGTGAAAAACGTCAGTGTTTTTCACTGACGTGTGAAACGGGCCTAAAAGTGAGAATATTGTTGCTACAGCAACATTTTGGGGGAAGTAGCTGTGGATTCAAAATGCTTAATATACTCCTGAATAAAATCCTTGAGGGGTGCAGATTCCAAAATGGGGTCACTTGTGGGGGTTTTCTGACGTATAGGTACCCAAGGGGCCCTGCTAATGTGACATGGTGCGCAAAGTTTATTTCAACTTTTCCAAAATTCAAATAGTGCTCCTTCCATTCCAAGCCCTCCCATTTATCCAAACAGAATGTGGAGAAGGAAATGACATCACAGGTTTTTTTTTCCAAAGGTCTGTGTTCAACCAACTTTATTAACACTGACAAGTCTTAAAAAAACGCACCTAGAAAAACGCATGAAAAACGCATGAAAAACGCATGAAAAAAGCATGCGTTTTCGATGCGTTTTTCTCAAAAAGCATTGTTTACAATTCTCGTTTTTTTCCGCGCTGAAAAAAAAGCAACGTGTGCACATAGCCTTACATACGTTGAAAAAAAAAGCCCCCGGTCCATCTAGTTCAACCTTCCATCACCAATTATACATTTTGTCACCAAATCATTTATAACCCACAATGTTGTGTGTACTGAGGAAATCATCCAGCCCTGATATAAAAGCTGTTATAGTATCTGGCATTACTACCTCTTGTGGTCAGACATTCCACAATTTGAGTGCTCTAACTGTAAAGAACCCTTTTCTATTTAGCTATTGACTGTATGTTGCGGTATCACTATTTGTTTTAAGATCATCCACATGCAAAGTCTGAACACTTGAAATTCTTTTTGCCGAATTATGGGATTTTTTTCTTAAATAAATGCAAAACAAATGAGCCTAAGATTACCACTAAGATAAAGTAAAATGTGCCACAGAAAAAAAAAATCTCAGAAACACTGAGACCAAATTCAGCATTACAAAGGTGTTATCATGTAAAGAGACAGATGTCAGATTGGAAAAATGGGGTCTGGATAGGAGGGGAAGGTGATCAAATAAGAGCGGCTTTGGTACTAACTACTATAGAGGAACATTGTGACTATAGACAATAACACATCTAAAATGGTCGCCCTCCACCCCGACAGTCTTCACCGTCAGTGATTTAGTAACCAGTGGTGAAACATCTGGAGTAATTACAGTATGTGGTTCGGTGGCTTTTGGCAATCCAAACTATTGTAGGGGTAAATGTTTTCTGTCAGATGAGTTTCTTAAAGAAATATTAGATTTTTCTTTTCTCCCTCTTTGCCACACTGACTATGGGATAGCAGGGTACAAAGAGCTCCTAGCAGTCCCTATTCTCTATCCCTATCTCAGTGATTCTCCTGATGGTGGAGACACCTTTGTCTCCTTCCTGACCAGTCCTCATCTGATTCCTCCTCGCTTAGGGGTCCACCATACAGATATATTTCTTCCCACAATTTTCTAAGTTTTCTGCACATTCTATGTACACTGTCATATGGCTATGCATATTTAAGATCTGGGCATGTAAGGGTCAAACGGATTTAATTTCAGGGAATAGGTTAGATCCTACCTGTATGTTCTGGCTCAAACAAATCTCACTCCAACAGAAAGGTGACCAATGCCCAAAATTAAGGGGACAATTTTCAGTGGAGGAGCATGAGGTGGTCTAGCGGCAGAATGGTGACCATTTGATATGGTAGCACCACAACCCTGGTAAAGCAGCCACAGCCGGTGACTGATCTTTGACTTCTCTGCATTTAGTGGTCACTACTCACCTGGGCGATTATCTGTAGGAATCCCCTCTTTACTCCACTCATCACCCCTCAGATATGTCTCTGTAGTATTAATATGGGTCAGATCTTCCCCCTGAAACAAATATTGTAAAAGTCACAGACAGATGGAGAAGTCCCATCTATGATCAGCTCTAATCCTGCCATCTCCACTGCTCTCATTACACAAGTATAACACATATAATACTGGAGGATAAAACAAGACTGAGCACAAGACCTTCACAGCCGTCTACACATCATAGGGAGATTTCATGGCACCTTCTCTCCATCTACCTGATGATCCTGAGGAACATCGGGGTCTTCTTGTTTACAGTCCTGTGGGAGAAGAGGACGGGGACATCTCTCTGGTGTTGTCCTCTTACTGGATAGACCTGGAGGAGACACATACAGGGGCTGAATTCATTCCTTACATACAGATAATTATAGGCCATGTGTATTTAGTCCTGTATTACCTGGTGATGTGAGGGGCCGGGGAACCTCCATCATGACGTCCTTGTACAGATCTTTGTGTCCTTCTAAATACTCCCACTCCTCCATGGAGAAATAGACGGTGACATCCTGACACCTTATAGGAACCTGACACATACAATGATACCGTCACCCCCCGATCCCTTCATAGCGTTACTGTATAATGTCCCAGCATTCCCAGCAGTGTCACCTCTCCAGTCAGCAGCTCAATCATCTTGTAGGTGAGTTCTAGGATCTTCTGGTCATTGATGTCCTCATGTATCGGGGGGTGAGGTGGAGGCCCCGTGATTGGGCTCAGGGGTCTTCCCCATCCCTCAGACACAGGAGCCTGACAGCGCTCACTAGAGGTCTTCTTCACTACTGTGTAATCCTGGTTATGGAGAGACACAGTAAGAAATCTCACTCCAGACATTTCCAGAGCCCTCACCTCTCCAGTTCTGTCCATCTGTTATTCCCATAGATAAGAATGGTGTAATGTGACGTCATCAGAATCTCTCACCTCTCCAGTAAGCCGGAAGAGGATCTCTAGGGTGAGGTGTAATATCCTCTCCGCCATCTTGTCCCTGTCCATATCCATCCTTCACGGGGCAATCAGGAGAATTCTCTTCTATAGAGCGATTGTTCTCCCCCAGCATCTAATGTGTATGGAGCCTGAGCCCAGTAATGGGGAATCTCCACACACCTCCTCCTGCAGAGCCGCACACTAGATATATGGGATTGGGAGCATCTAGAGTGGAGTTGATTTTTTTAAGGGAAAGACGTCACCAGAAGGGGCGGGGCCTCCTCAGTGCGTGCAGATCTGTGGGCGGGAAGCAGCAGTGCTCGGGCTCCTCTGTGCAGAGCGGACGGATCCTGAGGTGGAGAAGATTCAGCTTTTCCTCATTAATTATAACTCTGGGGTCTCAGACTGTATTTTGGGGGCACAGAGTAGTGTCTCCTGTCAGTGCTGGGGGCTGCAGCTCGTGTGTATCTCACAGTGAATGTACTGAACTGCAGCACTGTACTATGGAGGCTTCAATAAGAAAGGGGGTTTATGGAGGGGTTACACCGACCAGATGCTGTGGAAGCTTTGCTGTGGAGGCTTTCATAAGGAATGGTGGGTCTTGCAGGAGACAATGTGGAACGTTCTGGAGGCTTGCACTTGCCAGGAAGTAACTCCGCACTTTTGGGGGGCTCGCACTAGGCAGAGGGCTATACTGCACGTTGGGGGGGGGCTCGCAGGGGGCGACGCTGCACGTTTTAGGGGCTTGTACTGGGCAGGGGGTGACGCTGTAGGTTTGGGGGCTCTCGGGGTGATGCTGCACATTTGGGGCGGCTTGCAGGGGGCTATACTGCACGTTTGGGGGGTTTGCAGGAGGTGACTCTACTCGTTTGGGGGGCTCGCAGGAGGTGTCGCACGTTTGGTAGGGCTCGCAGGGGGTGAAGTTGCATGGTTTAAGGCCTCGCACTGGGCAGGGGAGGATGCTGCATGTTTGGGGTGGCTTGCGCTGGGCAGGAGGCGATGCTGCAGGTTTGGTGGCTCACAGGGGGTGACGCTGAATGCTTGGGGGAACTTGCATTGGGCAGGGGGCTATACTGCACATTTGGGGGGCTCGCAGAGGGCGACGCTGCATGTTTGGGGTGGCTTGCGCTGGGCAGGGGTCGATGCTCCACATCTGGGGGGCTGTCAGGGGGCCACGCTGCACGTCTGGGGGGGCTCGCAGGGGGCCACGCTGCACGTCTGGGGGGGCTCGCAGGGGGCGACGCTGCACGTCTGGGGGGGCTCGCAGGGGACGACGCTACACGTCTGGGGGACTCGCCCTGGGTAGTGGGGCAATGGTGCGCGTTTTGGGGGCTCGCCCTGGGCAGGGGGGAGGTTGCAAGTTTAAGAGGGGCTTGCACTGTGTAGGGGGTGATGCTGCACTTTAAGGGGCTTGCAGGGGGCTGTGTTGCACTTTGGGGGGCTCGCAGAGCGCACAAAGCACGCTGCATGTCGAAGGGGGGTTTTCAGGGGGCTGTGTTGCATGTTGGGGGCTCTCAGGGAGAGAGGCTGCACGTTGGCGGGGGCTCTCAGCGAGAGAGGCTGCACGTCTGGGGGGGGCTCGCAGGAGGCGACGCTGCACGTCGGGGGGGGGCTCGCAGGGGGGCGACGCTGCACATCTGGGGGGCTCGCAGGGGGTGACGCTGCATGTCTGGGGGGGCTCGCAGGGGGCGACGCTGCACATCCGGGGGGGTGGCTCGCAGGGGGCGACGCACGTCTGGGGGGGGCTCGCAAGGGGCGACGCTGCACGTCTGGGGGGGCTCGCAGGGGGCGACGCTGCACGTCTGGGGGGGGGCTCGCAGGGTGCGACGCTGCACGTCTGGGGGGGGGCTCGCAGGGTGCAACGCTGCACGTCTGGGGGGGGCTCGCAGGGGGCGACGCTGCACGTCTGGGGGGGGCTCGCAGGGGGCGACGCTGCACGTCTGGGGGGGGGCTCGCAGGGGGCGACAGTGCACGTCTGGGGGAGGCTCGCAGGGGGCGACGCTGCACGTCTGGGGCGGCTCGCAGGGGGCGACGCTGCACGTCTGGGGGGGGGGCTCGCAGGGGGCGACGCTGCAAGTCTGGGGGGGGCTCGCAGGGGGCGACGCTGCACGTCTGGGGGGGCTCGCAGGGGGCGACGCTACACGTCTGGGGGGGGCTCGCAGGGGGCGACGCTGCACGTCTGGGGTTGGCTCGCAGGGGGCGACGCTGTACGTCTGGGGTTGGCCCGCAGGGGGCGACGCTGCACGTCTGGGGGGGGGGCTCGCAGGCTGCGATGCTGCACGTCTGAGGAGAGCTCGCAGGGGGCGACGCTGCACGTCTGGGGGGGCTCGCAGGGGCAACGCTGCACGTCTGGGGGACTCGCCCTGGGTAGTGGGGCAATGGTGCGCGTTTTGAGGGCTCGCCCTTGGCAGGGGGGAGGTTGCACGTTTTAGAGGGGCTTGCACTGTGTAGAGGGTGATACTGCACTATAAGGGGCTTGCAGGGGGCTGTGTTGCACTTTGGGGGGGCTCGCAGAGCGGACAAGGCGCGCTGCATGTTGAAGGGGGGTTTGCAGGGGGCCGTGTTGCACGTTTGCGGGGGCTCTCAGGGAGAGAGGCTGCACGTTGGCGGGGGCTCTCAGGGAGAGAGGCTGCACGTTGGCGGGGGCTCTCAGGGAGAGAGGCTGCACGTTGGCGGGGGCTCTCAGGGAGAGAGGCTGCACGTTGGCGGGGGCTCGCAGGGAGAGAGGCTGCATGTTAGCGGGGGCTCGCAGGGAGAGAGGCTGCACGTTAGCGGGGGATCGCAGCAGGGCTGTGGAGTCGGAGCTCATTTTGGTGGAGTTGGAGTCGGTATAAAATGCACCGACTCCGACTCCTAAAATATCTAATAAATTGGGGACAGTAGTGCAATGCAGAGTGTGATGAAAATTTTTTCATAGGAATTTGGGAAAGTTATGAAATGTCCTATAAATGGCTGTTCTGTTCCTGATCTAAGGCTACATTCATTTCGTTTTTGCAGCGTTTTTTGCGGATACGTTTGTCAGCTGCAAAAGCAGATCAGCTTTTTAAAAAAACGCATCACCTGAAAGGTTTTTGAGCTCATAATGCTTTGAATAGCAAAAGCAGATTAGAAAAACGCCACAAACTGACTACTCATTCTTTGTGGGGATCCTCACAAAACGCTGTGTCTGAATGTCCTATCTTGAAACCCATTGCCTTTGCTGGGATGTCCAGAGTCACTGCATTCTACTGAATTATTTTGCCATCAATGCTCGATATGTGACAAGAAAGAAATTGTTAGTAAGACACTCAAATTTTCTCTCCAGGACAGGAGACAAACTCTAGCGCAGCGCCACCTATTGGAAGTAGCGATCATAAAAGTTAAATGTGGATTTTTAACAATCCTTTCAATATAACTTAGGATATATATGCCAGATCAGAATCCCAATTTGCAGACACGGTGTTTCGGGGTGCTTGCCCCTCGTCAGTGCAAAGTATGGGGTGTCTAGTAAGACACTGGCAGTAAAAGATAGTAAAGCTCATCACACCAGCCAGTTTCTCCAGGCCTTAGTGGAAAAAGTTCTACAAGATTAGGAACGCAAAAAAGAACAGGTTCTTGCTATTGTAAAGGACAATGCTTCAAACTTGATAAGTACAATTACACTGATGAGTGAGGATTCAGTATGTGTGAGATGGAGCTATAGTGCTGTTCATGTAACTGAGGAACAAACAGATATTACAACAGGAGAACAGCAAAATGATACTTTAAGATTAGATGATCTTGTTGAAGCTGCTTCAAAACACTTTCACATTCATCACATGCGCTTTGTTGTGCACACGCTGCAGCTGGCAATAAGAGAGAGTCTGCAAGAGGGACCCCGGTTTCACACATCCGGCTTTTCGCTGGTTTGGCGGATGCGGCGCACTCCAGTACAGTGTATACAGTACAGTGGCAACACGACAAACGCCAGTCACATGCTGTCATGTGACCCGGAAGTTGCAACGCTGCCACTGTACTGTATCATACTGTACTGGCGTGCGCCGCATCCGCCGAAAATCCGGATGAGTGGGCGGACATGCTCGAAATCTAATTGGAAAAGTGAGGAGGTTGTTTATTGCCGCCAGAACCCCTAAAATTGATTCCATCTTTAAGAGACGTGCTGGGAAAGGACCAATTGTTGATCAAGCCACTCAGTGAGGCAGCACTTATTTAATGACTGAGCGATTGCTTGAACTAAAATTGTTTCTTATAGATATGGTGAACCCTCAAGTAACATTAAATGAAGGTCAATGGACACAGGTGGCTGAATTGAAGGAATTGCTTAATCACCCATTTTCCGTGACTAAAAAATTACAAGCTGAGGATTTAACTCCTGGCATTTTCATAAGGGAGTGGAAGAACTTGCTATTTTGCCTGTCCCAAAGAGGAGGTTGAATCACAGATGGCATTTCTGCTTCAATGAAACAGAGAGAGACACAGCTATTGGAAAATAAAATTCTTCTGGCAGTTGTTTATGTGGACCCAAGTCATCGTATACTGCTTGATGATGAACAGCTTACTTAAGGAAAAGAAGCTCTGACTGAGGTAGCAGTTAGAATGAGCATCTACAGGACTGCCGGGCGCAAGAGGACTTGGAGCCTGACAGTGCTACTGCTGTCATATCTTCATCCTCATCAGATGAGGAGTTTAACTTTGACAAGTATTTGGATGACGTGGAGCAAGCAAAGCGTTGCTGCAAGGAAAAAGATTTCACTCCGTCTCCTATAGCAGCAGATTGACTATATTTCAGTAAAATTTTTCACTTGCTATCAAATTCATCAAAACTGACTGTACATGAGCCAATTCCTTTATACCCGGAAATTGTTAGAGATGTTGCCCACGTGGTTACGCCTTTGCCTCCAACCCAAGTTACTGTAGAGAGGTTGTTCTCTAGCCTTAAAATTATTACGTCAGATTTGAGGTAATCTGCGAAGGAGGATCTGATGGAGGCAATTCTATTTCTTAGAACAAATTCATGGACTGCACAAATGTTATTTACTATGTTTTTGTTGAAAACTGTTTTTTGCCACTTACATAGTGTATTACATAGTGTTATATATAACTGTAATACACTGTGTAAGTGACAAAAAACAGTTTTCAACAAAAACATAGTAAATAATAACATTTAGTATATTGCTTATATTTAAGTGAAAAATTGTAGTACAATGTGAACATCAGACATTTAATAATATTTATGATACAATAATCAAGATATTTAGATAGAACATAAAATATATTTATTGGAATACAACTATAGAACACAAAAAACTAATTGTAAATATGTAATACAATATGTAATTTTTTATATATATATATATATATATATATATATATATATATATATATATATATATATATATATATATATATGAGAGAGGGGCGATCCAAAAGTAATGATAATCGGTTATTTCTATCGCAAACAGAAATTAAATAAAATGTTTTCTTCTCTCTTTGGTACACACTAGTCCAGTAGAAAAAAAATCACTTAAATAGGCCACGATTCCCGGGAATCTGTCTGGGGGGGCTCGCAGGGGGCGACGCTGCACGTCTGTGGGTGGCTCGCAGGGGGCGACGCTGCACGTCTGAGGGGGGGCTCGCAGGGGGCGACGCTGCACGTCTGGGGGGAGTTCGCAGGGGGCGACACTGCACGTCTGGGGGGGGCTCGCAGGGGGTGACGCTGCACGTCTGGGGGGGGCTCGCAGGGGGCGACGCTGCACGTCTGGGGGGGCTCGCAGGGGGCGACGCTGCACGTCTGGGGAGGGGGCTCGCAGGGGGCGACACTGCACGTCTGGGGGGGCTCGCAGGGGGCGACACTGCACGTCTGGGGGGGGCTCGCAGGGGGCGACACTGCACGTCTGGGGGGGCTCGCAGGGGGCGACGCTGCACGTCTGGGGGGAGCTCGCAGGGGGCAACGCTGCACATCTGGGGGGGCTCGCAGGGGCGATGCTGCACGTCTGGGGGGGCTCGCCCTGGGCAAGGGGGAGGCTGCACGTTTTAGAGGGGCTTGCACTGTGTAGGGGTAATGCCGCACTTTAAGGGGCTTGGAGGGGGCTGTGTTGCAGTTTGGGGGGGGCTTGCAAGGCGCACTAGGCAGGGTGTGATGCCGCACTTTGCGGCTACTTGCAGGGAGCTGTGTTGCACTTTATGGGGAAGCTTGCAAGGCGCACTAGTCAGGGGGCAATGCTGCACGTTGGGGGGCTAGCAGAGGGCAATGCTGTACGTTGGGGTGGCTCGCAGGGAGAGAGGCTGCACGTTGGGGGGGCTCGCAGGGGGAGAGAGGCTGCACATTGGGGGGGCTCGCAGGGGGAGAGAGGCTGCACATTGGGGGGGTTCTCGGGGAGAGGCTGCACATTGCGGGGGGTTCTCGGGGAGAGAAGGTGCACGTTGGATGGGGCTCGCAGGGGGAGAGGCTGCACATTCGGGGGGGGCTCGCAGGGAGAGAGGCTGCACGTTGGCGGGGGCTCGCAGGGGGAGGCTACACGTTTTAGTGGGGCTCGCACTAGGCAGGATGGGATGCCGCACTTTGCGGCGACTTGCAGGGAGCTGTGTTACACTTTGGAGGGGTGCTTGCAAGGCGCACTAGGCAGGGGGCAATGCTGCACGTTGGGGGGCTCGCAGGGGGCAATGCTGCACGTTGGAGGGGCTCCCAGGGAGAGAGCCTGCACGTTGGGGGGGTTACTTGCAGGGGGAGAGAAGATGCACATTTGGGGGGCTCGCAGGGGGGAGAGGTTGCACATTGAGGGGGCTCACAGGGGGGGAGAGGCTGCACATTGTGAGGGCTCGCAGGCGGAGAGGCTGCACATTCGGGGGGGCTCGCAGGGGGAGAGAGGCTCACATTCGGGGCTGCTCGCAGGGGGAGAGAGGCTGCACATTCGGGGGGCTCGCGGGGGGAAAAGGCTGCACATTCGGGGGGCTCGCAGGGGGGGAGAGGCTGCACAATGGGGGGGCTCGCAGGGGGGGAGAGGCTGCACAATGGGGGGGCTCGCAGGGGGGGAGAGTCTGCACAATGGGGACGCTCGCAGGGGGAGAGAGGCTGCACAATGGGGGGACTCGCAGGGGGAGAGAGGCTGCACAATGGGGGGCTCGCAGGGGGAGAGAGGCTGCACAATGGGGGGCTCACAGGGGGAGAGAGGCTGCACAATGGGGGGCTCGCAGGGGGAGAGAGGCTGCACAATAAGGGGGGGGCTCGCAGGGGGAGAGAGGCTGCACAATGGGGGGGGCTCGCAGGGGGAGAGAGGCTGCACAATGGGAGGGGTTCGCAGGGGAGAGAGGCTGCACAATGGGGGGGGCTTGCAGGGGGAGAGAGGCTGCACAATGGGGGGGGCTTGCAGGGGGAGAGAGGCTGCACAATGGGGGGGGTTCGCAGGGGGAGAGAGGCTACACAATGGGGGGGCTTGCAGGGGGTGAGAGGCTGCACAATGGGGGGGGCTCGCAGGGGGAGAGAGGCTGCACAATGGGGGGGTTCGCAGGGGGAGAGAGGCTGCACATGGGGGGGCTCGCAGGGGGAGAGAGGCTACACAATGGGGGGGGCTCGCAGGGGGAGAGAGGCTGCACAATGGGGGGGCTCGCAGGGGGAGAGAGTCTGCACAATGGGGGGGTTCGCAGGGGGAGAGAGGCTGCACAATGGGGGGGCTCGCAGGGGGAGAGAGGCTGCACAATAGGGGGGCTTGCAGGGGGAGAGAGGCTGCACATTGGGGGGGACTCGCAGGGGGAGAGAGGCTGCACATTGGGGGGGCTCGCAGGGGGAGAGGGGCTGCACATTGGGGGGGCTCGCAGGGGGAGGGAGGCTGCACATTGGGGGGGCTCGCAGGGGGAGAGAGGCTGCACATTGGGGGGCCTCGCAGGAGGAGATACGCTGTACATTTGGGGGGCTCTCCGGGAGAGAGGTTGCACGTTGGCGGAGCTCTCCGGGAGAGAGGTTGCACGTTGGCGGGGGCTCGCAGGGGGAGAGAGGTTGCACGTTGGCGGGGGCTCGCAGGGGGAGGCTACACGTTTTAGTGGGGCTCGCACTAGGCAGGATGTGATGCCGCACTTTGCGGCGACTTGCAGGGAGCTGTGTTGCACTTTGAGGGGAAGCTTGCAAGGTGCACTAGTCAGGGGGCAATGCCGCACGTTGGGGTGGCTCGCAGGGAGAGAGGCTGCACGTTGGGGGGGGCTCGCAGGGGGGAGAGAGGCTGCACATTGTGGGGGCTCGCAGGGGGAGAGAGGCTGCACATTGGGGAGGGCTCGCAGGGGGAGAGAGGCTGTACATTGGGGGGGCTTGCAGGGGAAGAGAGTCTGCACATTGGGGGGCTCGCAGGGGGAGAGAGTCTGCACATTAAGGGGGCTCGCGGGGGAGAGAGGCTGCACATGGGGGGGCCTCGCACTATGTAGAGGGTGATGCTTTACTTTGGGGGGGTCTTGCTGGGCAGGGGGCTGTGTTGCACGTTGGGGGGCTTGCAGGCTGCCGTGTTGCATGTGGGTGGCTCATGCTGGGCAGTGAGCCGTGTTGCACGTTAGGGGAGGTGGCTTGCACAGGGAACTCTGTGTGTTTATTAATCTTCTTCCCTTGTTTTTCAAATACAGTTTGTGACTACTGGCAACTGGGTGTAATTGCTCCTCGTTGTCCCACCTTAGAGACCGAAGAGACCGAGAGACCAGTGTGGTCTAATCCACATCACGCCTCCTGTGTCCTCCAATGTATTCACGAAGAGAGGATTTTTATGGTAAATGGAGAAATACAATTTTTACACCTAAAACGCACGGGACTCGGATACAGAAGATTTTCTTTCTTTCATTGTCACCAATGTCCAACATGGCTTAATTCTACGTATTGATTTGTAAAGTTGATTGTTAGAGTGTATATTTCCCGGCCCTGTTGACTGTAAGCCCCTGAGAGCAGGGTCTGCGCCCCTCTGTACCCGTCTGTCAGTGTTATATATTTGTATCCCCAACCTTCTGTCTCCTCTCCATTGCCCTGTAGACCAGGGGTGGGGAACCTCCGGCCCGCGGGGCCTTATACTGCCCGTGACTACTTTTATGCGGCCCCCGGGCACATTCCCAAGGACCGCTGTGCTCTGCCGCAGCGCCGCTTTTCCCGGCTTGCCGGCCCTTTAAATCCCAATGCCTGATGTCCTGAGAGTAGATGCTAGAATGTACAGGCTCTATCCAGATCCTGACTTCCAGGACTTGACTGCAGCCCATACATTCTAGGCTTAACCCCGGCCTGTGCTAGCGTGCTCTGGTGGGCGGGGTAAGCAGCATGCTGCGATAAGTCACAGAAGAGCTGCAGCAGATTTACCAGCCTCCCGGACCTGTGCTGAGCTGTGTGTGTGACTCCACCTTCCTGTGAGTACTCAACCCATCGCTGCCCCCGCTCAGTGCGGTGTGTACCCCCCAGTACAGTGTGTACCCCCTAATGCTGTGTACACCCCAGTGTCGTGTACCCCCTAATACAGTGTGTAAACCCCCACTGCTGTCTGTACCCCCTGGGTGATGTCTATGCCCCCCCAGTGCTGTCCGCACCGCCTAATGCTGTCCATGCTGCTACCAGTGCTGTCCATGCCACGGTCAGTGCTGTCTGTGCCCCCCTTATGCTGTCCGTGCTCCCCAGTGCTGTGTGCCACCCCTCAGTACTCTGTACCCCCCAGTGCTCTGAACTCGCTACTGCCGTCTGTACCCTCCCACTGCTGTCTATGCCCCCCAGTCCGTGCCCTCCTGTTGATGTCTATGCTCCCCCAGACCTGTTTGTCTCCCTAGTGATGACTCCTATGGCGGTCCGTGCTGCCTCATATGGCAGTCCGTGCTGCCTCCTAGGGCGGTCCGTGCTGCCTCCTAGTGCTGGCCTTGTCCCCAGTCACGTCTGTGCCACCGCCAGGGCTGTATATGCCCCAGCCCTTCCTGTGATGTGTACTCCCAGGGTCTCCTGTAATTTATGTGCCCCAGCCCCTCCTATGATGTATATGCCCCCAGCATCTCCAGACTGAGACAAACCTAAAAAAGCAGCTGTGAGAAACAAGATGATCAATATCACCGAACATCACAGTCGCACCAAAGAGAAGCAGCTCCTGCCTCCACAGTAGGGCTGAGTTAATTAATCGTTTGACCAAATATAGCAGGGTTATTTTTCAAGTTATTATTATTATTATTATTATTTATTTATAGAGCACCATTAATTCCATGGTGCTGTACATGAGAAGGGGGTTACATACAAAATACGTATACAAGTTACAGTAGACAGACTAGTACAGAGGGAAGAGGGCCCTACCCTTGCGGGCTTACATTCTATAGGATTATGGGGAGGAGACAATAGGTGGGGTGTAGGTCAGGCGGCGGCTCCGCACGGTGGTCGGGCGGCAGCTCCGCACGGTGGTCGGGCGGCAGCTCCGCACGGTGGTCGGGCGGCAGCGAGTTCATTGTAGATTGTAGGCATTTCTGAACAGATGAGTTTTCAGGTTCCGTTTGAAGTTTGCAAGGGTAGGGGATAGTCTGACGTGTTGAGGCAGCGAGTTCCAGGAGACTGGGGATAATTGTTGATAATGTTGATAATGTTGATAAAGTTGATAATGTTGTGCGGCCCCCAAAGGTTAGTAGGACATTCCAAATGGCCCCCGACAGTAAAAAGGTTCCCCACCCCTGCTGTAGACTGTAACCCCCCGAGGGCAGGGTCCTCTCCCCTCTGTCCCCGTCTGTCAGGATTGGTTTATTCACTGTAATTTATATCTGTATTTTGTGTGTAACCCGTTCCCATGTACAGCATGGAATCAATGGTTCTCTATAGAAATAAAACTGTATAAATATATTTCTTTTTTTTTTTTTTTTATTATTGATATGCTTGTTTTAATAAAACTGTTCTAGAAGTTTGGGATGAATGTTCATTTTTGTAATGATAAAGCTCGGTGTGACATTAGTGAGCAGTCACTGCCGCTCGGGCTGCGCTCACACATTGTTGTAGGTAGTTTCCAAAACAAATCAAAATCCTCGCATGTAGACCCACAGTAAACTGATCAGATCTCGCTGACAATTTATTTTCTGTCTTTAGCAGCCCCCTGACCCTCTCTCATGCCCCCATTTATTAGACCCCAGTCCTGTTTCTCGAGGTTTCCCTCCTTTGGTGGCAACATAACTCTGAGGCTCACACCGCCTGATTCCCGTCATATGGGGTGAAACTTTTTTTTTTTTTTTTTTAATTTAAAGGGACGTAAGTTGCTTTTCGCTGAGCGTCTGAAGCTGTTGCCACCACTGTTCCACAGGACAGGCTCTGGCAGAGGTCACACTAAATATTTTACAGAGGGTAAGAATACTCCTTAGAAATTTTGAGAATTTGCAGCAACTCAAAACGATAGTACATACAGTAGATGGGTATCCATAAGGCCCCATTCAGATGTCAGTGTTTAAACAGGTGCAAGCCACACATACCGGTATGGTCGTCCGTGTGGTACCAGTAAAGAAAAGTAAGATACTGAAATGAATGTTCTGTTTTGTTGTTTTTTTTTTACATTTTTTTAATGTGGAAAACCTGAAAAATTATAGATATAGAAAGATAAATATAACTAATAGAATAGTGATATAGAGATAGCTTGACCAGCTGTTTTAAACCATTTTTATTTTTTAATTTAAAAAAAAAAAAAAGCCAGCACAGGAACAGCAGCAGCTGCAGGCTGCAACCTTCAGTTGTCTGCTGTACATTGGCTGGTTATGGAAAAATAGAGGGGATCCCACGCCTATTTTTTTAAATTTTTAGATTTAAAAAAATTACGTGGGGTCCCCTCCATTTTTACTAAAAAAACAGCCATGGTACAGCAGACAACTGGGGGATGATACTATTAGAGTGGAAAGGGCCATGGTTATTTGGCCCTTTCCAGTCTAACAATAGCAGCCCACAGACGCCCGAGAAGTGGCATATCCATTAGATGCGCCAATTGTAGTGCTGGACCTGGCTCTTCCCGTTGCTCTGGTGCAATGGCAAACGGGGTAATATTTGTGGGGTTGATGCCAGCTCCAGCATACACCCCTACTACTAATCCAGTAGTTGAAAGAAGACTAGAGAATAACAAAGTTTATTTGAACAAAAACCTCCGACTCAGACCTTATTCACCAATTTATTTGATTTTTATAAATTTAAAAAAAATTCTGCCGTAATCCATGGTGAGGTCCCACGACTTTCCCCAAAAGTAAACCTGGAAAGACATTAAAAAGAGAATCGTTCAATAAATAAATAAAGACAAGAGACACCCTCTTTTTTTTCCCCAATTTATTTCTCTATCAAAGCCCTAATCCTGGTCTGCAGAAATCCAATTGGGGGAGGCCATGTCAATCCCATACTGCTGTCACGTTCAATGGAGAACTCAACGTTCCTCATTGGTTGTGAGGGCACACACACACTGCTGTGTATGCTTCCGTTCGGTGACCTGCATCTCATAAGGTGAGCTCAGGTTACTCAGGTCAGCAGTATGGGATTGACGTGGCCGCCCCCAATTGGATTTCGGCAGTCCGGGCGCGGCAGTGATGTCACGGGTTAATTAGAGTTCACAATGAACTCAGATGGCATCCTGATGACACCCCTGTGACGTCTGCGCTACTGTCGGTGTCGCGGCAGTAATGTCATGGGTTCATCGGAGTTCCCAATGAAATTTGATGAACCCGTGAAGTCACTGTCGCTACACCCGCGGTAGCGTGGGTGTCGTCAGGATATCATCAGAGTTCCTTGGATACTCACCTGTCGCCAGCGATGCTGTCCCTGGCACTGATGTCTCTGCTGCTTCCTGGTCCTCCGTGCAGTGCATATTCATTGAGTATAATAAGCAGGGATCGGAAGCAAGTGACAGCAGGGCTGGAGACAAGTGAGTATAAAAATTCATTTTATTTCAGAGACACGTGTTTTCTCCGGTACATGTCACATGGATCACATCAGTGTGTGACACCCGTGCTGCCGGAGAAAAAACAGACATGTCTGTGTGCAGGGAAATGTGGGGCCACACGGTCCATGTAAACACATGCATGTGTGAGGAACACCATAGAATAACATGAGTACATGTGGCATCCGTGTTAAAAATGGATGTCACACATACCTGAAACATATGAATAAAAATTCCTCGTTATTCCAATCAGCAGGTACATCACCTGGCCCATGGATAGGTGATAACTTGTTTTCACTAAACGATCCCTTTAAGGCCCGTAAACAATCCCTACAATCATTTGGCCAACAGCTCTCTCTTGACTGTCACATACAGGAGTGCTCGGCCAATTGTTCTTGTGTTCCCTATCTGAGAGCAGATATCAGCCTCCTCTGGGGGTGGATTATCTTTCAAGAGAACAAAAGGATCAACAAGTGGAATTCAACACGCCGTTCCTTCCCTCCCTTGACATCCATTCTCGAGGTAGGTAGGAAAGCTCCCATACACATCAGATAGTTGTCTGATCCTGGCGACTTTAGCCCTGTGTATGGGAGACTTCATGTAATCTGTATAAGGGCTTATTCAAACATCTATTAACGTCAGTACAATCTCTGAACACAATGTATGGACTGGCTGAGGCCGTCCTTATAGACAGTACTGTGAGCTCAGCAGTCATGAGCCTCAGTGCAGCAACTCTGCTCTAGTCATCTCTGTAGTGAGATAGAATGGAGTTGCTGCAGGGAGGACGTCCTTATAAACAGTACCCAGAAATCATGGACCTAGGTGCAACAACTCCGATCTTGTCATCTCTACTGAAATATCTATAATGGAGTTGATGTACACCAGACGTCCTTATAGATAGTACAGTGAGCTCAGAAATCATTTGCCTCAGTGCAGCAACTCCGATCTAGTCACCTCAGTAGTGCGACAGCTAGAATGGAGTTACTGTACAGAGGATGTTCCTCATAAACCAGACCTAGGCAAGGGGCGGGCCACATCCAGCCCGCCTACTCTCTGTGACCGGCCCGCCCGTCTTCAGCCGGTGCAGTGGAGCCGGGCTGCAGCGTGCCGGGCAAGGAGAGATCCTGCAGCTCCGCACAGTCAGTGCAGGCAGCGGAACGCAAGAATCTCTCCTCTGTTCCCTGCCGGCACTTTCTCTGTGACACGCGCACGCTGTGATGTTATCAGTACTGCGCGCGAGTGTGTAATTTCAAAAGTTCCCGCCCAGCCGGCAGGAGAAGAGCGGCACAGCGGGGGCCTTCACAGAGAGAAGCAGCGACGGGGGCCCCTCAGAGAAGAGCATCAGCGCAGCCAGGGCCCATACAACAGAAGGAGCAGCTCAGCGGGGGGCCTGTACGGAGGTGCCTGAGGACGGGGACCATAACAAGGGAGAGGTAAGTAGTGACTAATAAGCTGAGGAGGGGACAATGGGGAAGGGGGGGACTGGTGACTAATACTGGGGGTGTAGTGGTGTAGTTTTACAGGTGTAGTATATGGTGTTGTGTATACAGTGATGTAGTATATGGGGTGTAGTGATGTAGCTTTATTACAGGTGTAGTATATAGGGGTTGTCACGAAGCACCGGGGGGGGTCACTCAGAAATCCCCCGTGCTGGCCACCAATGTCACGATCGGGGGGTAACAAGTGGGGGGGTCACCCCTCCTTTATACCTCCCGACCGACAGACAGTGCACGTGACAAGCTTTCTAGCGCCCCTCTTATAGTCAGGCCAATTATGGAATTGCCCGAAAATAAGCAAGGAGGCCGCTATTCTCCTGTGCCGATGATTGAAGGGTCCCCGGTGAGAGCAAGGTATATATTCCTCCGACCTCCGCGGACGGAATATATAAGAACCTCCTCGCCTCTCACTGGCCGCCCCACAATGATCCTTGGCACACACTCGCTGCCACCAACCGATTTACGGTAACTATTAGCCGAACACACAGACGTGGGGTTCAAGATCGAGATAACAGAACAGCCCAAGATTAATTATATAATTTAATCGGCCTAAGCCACACTAGAAACTACAATATATACAATAGGGGATCTACAGAATATACATCGGTCAGAGTACAGTTACAAGCAAGATATGGATTACAAACAGGTTTACAATTCAATCAGTTACCTTGTGCGTCTGGCCACAGGGGGGCGCTGTAGACCAGGTTTCTAGGATCCTTCCCACAGATGTTTCCTACACGTGACCCCCGGCGAAAGAACCCTGGAAAATGGCCGAATTGGGGTTATCAACCTGGGCAAATCCAGGTCCCCTCCTACCTTAGTGGCCTCACAGGGAAGCACTGCCACTCCCCCCGCTTTGAGTCAGAATTATCCAGAAAGGGGATATTGACCATAACTTTGCCTGGGAGCGTCGTAGGCAGACGTCAATGCTCTCATTGTGACAGTTATGAATTTAGCTGCGAAACGAGAGGACTCATGACCTGTCTGCCAGTTCCCCACCGGCCGATATCACGCCTGGGGTACTTCCCAAGGTCCCACTCCCATAAAAAAGGTGTGCCAGCATCATCCGCATGCGGAAACACCGTTTTTATGGTTGCCACATTTATCGGAAATATGGCTCACGAGATATTAACCATATTTTACTGGAGTCGTTCTGTCTGGATACTTCCAAGCTTGCTAATGAGATACAAACTCTTGTTACAGGGTCACGGCAGGGAGTCATCCTGTGTCCACTGTTCCCAGATTATCCAATCTCCATATCACAGGAGATGGCCATGGGATGTGTTGCTGGGATGTGACACCTTCCCAGATGTTGGACATCTGAGACCAAGAAGGGAGGGGCACTGCCATGGAGTGATGAGAGCGATTATGACTGGAAATCATAATTCCTCTTCATATCCCAGGATTTTCCTCACACCTCCCCCCTTTTGAGGGCGCTAGGGGGCAGCACACTCCGGTGTTCCCCCGTGCGCCCGTCCGCGACCTCTCCTTGTCGGGACAGCCCATCTGCGTTACCGTGGTCACGGCCCCTTTTGTGGCGACTGATGAAGTTGTATTGCTGGAGCGCAAGGCTCCATCGCAACAACCGCCTATTCGTCCCAGAGACGGTGTGCAACCAGCTGAGGGGATTGTGGTCCATCTCCACGATGAAGTGGCACCCGTATAGATAGGGTTGCAGACGCTGCAGGGCCCACACTATGGCCAAGCATTCCTTTTCCATCGTGGAATAGGCCACCTCCCTCGGTAACAGCTTCCTGCTCAGGTACAAGACTGGGTGCTCTTGGCTCGCAGAGTCCACCTGACTGAGCACCGCACCGAGGCCGAAGTCACTGGCGTCGGTCTGTACTACAAACGGCTGCGTGAAGTCGGCTGCCTGTAGCACGGGCGGGCTGGACAGGGCGTCCTTTGGGGCCTGGAAGGCTGTCTCTCAGTCCATTGTCCAATCGACTGCAGAGGGCAGCTTCTTCTTGGTGAGGTCCGTCAAGGGCTTTGCCAGGCTACTATAGCGTGGAACAAACCTCCTATAGTAAAAACAAAAAAGTGAGCCGGAGTGTGAGATGGTATACATGGAACTTGTGAACCCTCCTATAGTACCCGGCGGTTCCCAAGAAGGACATCACCTGCTTCTTGGTCCTGGGGGTGGGCCAGGATGCGATGGCCTCCACTTTCTCAGGCTCGGGCTTCAGAGTTCTCCCGCCTACCCGGTGACCGAGGTACTGGACCTCGCTCATGGCCAGCTGACACTTTCCCGGCTGGATGGTCAAACCTGCCTGGTGGATCCGCCTAAGCACCTGTGCTAGATGCTCTAGGTGGTCCTCCCAGGTGGGACTGAAGACGGCAATGTCATCCAGGTACGCGGCCGCGTACCCTTCAAGTCCCGTGAGCAGGGTGTTGACCATCCGCTGGAAAGTGGCAGGGGCATTCCTCATCCCGAATGGCATCACCGTGGACTCGTACAGTCCAAATGGGGTAATAAAGGCAGAGCGTTCCCTGGCCTTGCGAGTCAGGGGGATCTGCCAATATCCCCGGCTCAGATCCATGATGGTCAGGTACTGAGCCCCGGCCAACTGATCGAGCAGGTCATCGATGCATGGCATTGGGTACGCATCGGCGACCAAGACAGCATTGAGCCCCCTGTAGTCCATGCAGAACCGAGTGGTTCGGTCCTTCTTAGGGACGAGGACTACAAGCGAGGCCCAAGCGCTGTTGGATGCCTGGATCACCCCCAGCTTCAGCATCTCGTCAATCTCCTGGCGCATGTGTTGCTGCACCTCCAGGGAGACCCGATATGCTGAACGCCGGATCGAGGGATGCTCCCCAGTGTCCACGTGATGGACAGCCAAGTCAGTCCTTCCGGGCTGGTTGGTAAACAACCCCCGGAAAGGGTGTAGGGTGGCCCACAACTGGGACCGTTGGCCCTCCAAGAGCTGGTGGCCAACCTCCACATCCTCAATGGATCTGCCTGCCCTAACCTGGGCTAGCATATCCAAGAGGATTTCCGCTTCTCCCTCCTCGGGCAGGTTGCACACGGGGAGCGCACATGCCTCCCGCTCATGATGTGCCTTCATCATGTTCACATGGAAGGGCTTCCGCCTTCCACGAGCAGGGTCCAGGGTGACCAGGTACGTTACAGGGTTGAGCTGCTGGTACACGAGGTATGGGCCTTCCCAGGCTGCCTTAAGCTTGTCCTGTGGTACGGGGACCAGTACCCACACCTTTTGACCCATTTGGTAGGTCCTCTCACAAGCGTTCTGGTCGTACCAACGCTTCTGATCGGCCTGGGCTTGAGCCATATTGTCGTGTACCAGTTGCGTCAAGGCCTGCATTTTGTCCCGGAAGCGCATGACATACTCGATAACCGACACTCCAGGGGTGGCCAAATCCCCTTCCCAAGCCTCTTTCACCAGAGCCAGGGGGCCCCGCACACGTCGCCCGTACAGGAGCTCAAACGGTGAGAATCCCGTTGAGGCCTGTGGAACCTCCCGGTAAGCAAATAACAGGTGTGGGAGATACGCGCCCGTGGGAGTCGACCAACATCTTAAGCATCTGCTTTAAGGTGCCATTGAACCGCTCGCACAGGCCATTAGTCTGCGGATGGTACGGGCTGGCCACCAGATGTTGCACCTGGACTTGCTTACAGAGGGCCTCCATCAGCTGTGACATGAATTGGGTCCCCCGGTCAGTGAGCATTTCCAGGGAAAAACCCACTAGGAGAAAATCTCCAGCAATGCAGTGGCCACCTTGTCAGCCCGAATGGACGCCAAGGCCACTGCTTCAGGGTACCGGGTGGCATAGTCCACTACCGTCAGTATGAAGCGTTTCCCGGAGCTGCTGGGGATGGCCAGCGGGCCGACCAGATCCACAGCCACCCTCCTGAAAGGCTCATATATGATGGGCAGAGATACCAGTGGGGCTTTGGGGTGTGGCCCCACCTTCCCCACTCTCTGACAGGTTTCATACGAACGGCAGTAGGCAGCCACATCGGCCCCCATTTTTGGCCAGTAGAAATGCTGGTTTAACCTGGCCTTGGTCTTAGCGATCCCTAGGTGTCCGGCCATCGGAATCTCATGTGCGATCCCCAACAACTCCGTCTGGAACGGATAGGGTACCACCAACTGTCAATCCCTGGGCCACGCCTCCGGTGAACCCTGCTGGACCGTGACCCGGTACAGCCGTCCTTGGTCCCACACCACTCGCTCCGGGTCCGAGTCTGAGGGGGCTGTGCCGCCTGCTCCTTAAGAGCTTTCAGGCTGTCGTCAGCTTCTAACGCTGCCTGAAACTCCTGACTAGATGTGGCCAGAATCGACGAGACTGTCACATCTTCGGTCAGTACCCCGGGACCGGTGTCCTGGCCTCCGCCTGACTCGGCTGCCACTTGGTCAGTAGGGGAAGAGCTATCGGACCTCCGGGAGGCCCCTTGGCTTCCAGCACTCCCTTCGGGTGACGGCAGCCACAGCCGCTGTGACCGTGGGTCGTGCCTGCTCCTCCTCCGTTCTGACCAAGTCGCCGGTTCAGGCAGACCTACCTGGCTTCCGGACACCCCGGTTGTGGGGGAACCATGCACGGAGATCTTACCTGGGAGCACTTCCGCTCCTGGGCCAGCCCCAATCTCACCGGCCTGTTCCCCCCCTGCAGGAACAGAACCCCGCTATGAAATCTCTGGGGACCCCACATTTGCTGTGGTAGCCCCCACCCCACACACTGGTTCTCCCTCTGCAGCACCCTGCTCTCTGCTTATCCCTGCAGAGGGCAACAGATCCCAGCTCACTGGCTGATCACTTGTAGAGGCATTGTCACACATTTCTCGGACCCTCTCCCCTGTCACAGCTGCAGCTGTGTGTGTGTCTATGGTGTCTGTGCAAGCAGAAAAATCAGAGTTCACTCCCTCCTCCCTTACATCATTCATAGATAACACATTAACATTGTCAGGAGGCATGTCAGTACTGGCTGAAGGTTTAGCCCTTGGGGGGGGCCCAAACTGGGAGGTTATCTGCCCCAAATCTGTCCCAAGTAGCACGTTTGCGGGGATCCGATCAGTTACCCCCACCTCCCTCACCCCTCGTCCTGCGCCCCAGTCCATATAAACGCTGGTGATGGGCAGCGCCGGGTCAATGCCTCCAATTCCGGAGACAGCGATGGTTTTTCCAGGTACCAAGTCTTGGGGGGACACCATCTCAGGCCGCACCAGAGTCACCTCAGAGGCGCTGTCTCGCAGTCCTATGGTCGTAGACCGGCCGACGGTGACAGGTTGGAAGCTGTTCAGGGACCTACCACCACCCCCACCCACACAATACACCTTGGGCGGCCCTTGGGACGGGGACGGGGCCTTGGGACGCTGAGGGCACATGGCCTTGAAGTGTCCAGGTTGGTTGCACTGGTGGCACCGTCTTGGTTCTGCCACGGGCCTGGAGAGGGGAGTTGCGGGGGACACCCCCTGCGGTCTAGGGGCAGGTGGGGCAGTCGCAGAATTCATCTTACCCCCTCTCCAGGTGCTACTGGTGGCCGCTCTCCTGGCCTCAGGGGCCCGATTGTTGGTGTAGTCATCGGCCAGGGCAGCTGTAGCCGTGGACCCCTTTGGCTTCTGGTCTCGGATGAACTGGCGGAGATCCTCAGGGCAGTTCCACAAGAGTTGCTCCGTGATGAACAAGTCCAGGATCTCCGGTCCGGTGGAAAGCTGCAGGCCTTGGGTCCAGTGGTCGGCAGCTCAGGCAAGTGCCCGCCGGTGGTCAGCCCAGGAGTCCTTTGGTCCCTTCTGCAGGGTCCGGAACTTCTTGCGGTAGGACTCTGGAGTGAGGTTGTACTGTTGGATCAGGGCCCGCTTGATGGTGTCGTAGCCCTGATCTGCCTCAGCAGGCAAGTCCCCAAGGATATCCAGGGCCTTACCCCTTAGACGAGGGGTCAGGTATTTGGCCCACTGATCCTTGTCCAGATGGTGCTGCAGGCAAGTCCGTTCAAAAGCAGTCAGGAAAGAGTCCAAGTCTCCATCCTTCTCCAGCACTGGGAAGTCCTCAACACGGACCTTTGGAAGTTTGGTGTCTTGAAGGTCACGTGTGGCTGATGAGGGCTGGAGCTTGGCTAGATGCAGCTGGTGGTCACGGTCTGCCTGTCGCTATCGCTCTCGCTCTTCACGCGCTGCCTGCCGCTCCGCAGCCTCAGCCTCACACGCTGCCCTGCGCTCCGCAGCTTCACGTTCTGCCCTGCGCTCTCGCTCCGCAGCCTCACGCTCTGCCATGAGTTCCTTGTAGCCCTCCCGGTCTCCAGCCTGGAGTAGGGCCATAGCCATTTGAAGAAGGCTATCCGAGCGTGCCAGGCTCGGTGGAATGGCACGTGGTGATCTGCGGCCCGCTGCGGAGCCTGGTGATTCACTGTCCATTGCAGAGCGGAGGGCTGGCATCTGACTCGTTGAGGACCCTTGGGTGAGCTGCTCCTCATCTTGTCTATAATTGCCAGGTTGTGCGCTGGCCTCTGCAGAACGGTTCTCTGGTGTCGGGCTCCTGGAGGACTCGTGGTCAACCTCCTCATTGTTGTCCACAGCACCGTCCTCTACCTCCTCGCCTCTGGCCAGAGCATCGGCCATTTCTTTAGCTTTGCTCCTGGTGCCATCAACCATTCTTGCAGACTTTGGTCACTGACACAGAACTGACACCTGATGCCTCCACACACTCCACTGTATCTGCACTCTGACACTCTAGTGTTGAGCTAGTCTGAAGACCCCAGCAGCCACAGCTGCTGCAGGCAATCTTTAGTATCTGGGAGTATGGGTCTCACACTCAACCACACTATTATCTCGATCCCACCGCTGCCACCAATGTCACGAACCACCGGGGGGGGGTCACTCAGAAATCCCCCGTGCTGGCCACCAATGTCACGATCGGGGGGTAACAAGTGGGGGGTCACCCCTCCTTTATACCTCCCGACCGACAGACAGTGCACGTGACAAGCTTTCTAGCGCCCCTCTTATAGTCAGGCCAATTATGGAATTGCCCGAAAATAAGCAAGGAGGCCGCTATTCTCCTGTGCCGATGATTGAAGGGTCCCCGGTGAGAGCAAGGTATATATTCCTCCGACCTCCGCGGACGGAATATATAAGAACCTCCTCGCCTCTCACTGGCCGCCCCACAATGATCCTTGGCACACACTCGCTGCCACCAACCGATTTACGGTAACTATTAGCCGAACACACAGACGTGGGGTTCAAGATCGAGATAACAGAACAGCCCAAGATTAATTATATAATTTAATCGGCCTAAGCCACACTAGAAACTACAATATATACAATAGGGGATCTACAGAATATACATCGGTCAGAGTACAGTTACAAGCAAGATATGGATTACAAACAGGTTTACAATTCAATCAGTTACCTTGTGCGTCTGGCCACAGGGGGGCGCTGTAGACCAGGTTTCTAGGATCCTTCCCACAGATGTTTCCTACACGTGACCCCTGGCGAAAGAACCCTGGAAAATGGCCGAATTGGGGTTATCAACCTGGGCAAATCCAGGTCCCCTCCTACCTTAGTGGCCTCACAGGGAAGCACTGCCACTCCCCCCGCTTTGAGTCAGAATTATCCAGAAAGGGGATATTGGCCATAACTTTGCCTGGGAGCGTCGTAGGCAGACGTCAATGCTCTCATTGTGACAGTTATGAATTTAGCTGCGAAACGAGAGGACTCATGACCTGTCTGCCAGTTCCCCACCAGCCGATATCACGCCTGGGGTACTTCCCAAGGTCCCACTCCCATAAAAAAGGTGTGCCAGCATCATCCGCATGCGGAAACACCGTTTTTATGGTTGCCACATTTATCGGAAATATGGCTCACGAGATATTAACCATATTTTACTGGAGTCGTTCTGTCTGGATACTTCCAAGCTTGCTAATGAGATACAAACTCTTGTTACAGGGTCACGGCAGGGAGTCATCCTGTGTCCACTGTTCCCAGATCATCTAATCTCCATATCACAGGAGATGGCCATGGGATGTGTTGCTGGGATGTGACACCTTCCCAGATGTTGGACATCTGAGACCAAGAAGGGAGGGGCACTGCCATGGAGTGATGAGAGCGATTATGACTGGAAATCATAATTCCTCTTCATATCCCAGGATTTTCCTCACAGGGGTGTAGTATATGGGGGTGTTGTATATAGTGATGTAGTATATTACAGGTGTACTATATGGAGATGTATGGACTCAGACTAAGAGCGAGGAGCTCGAAATGCGTACCATCTGTATGAGGGGTCCAAGAGGACTTTTATATTTGTTGGGGATGTGATGTTCATCACCCTATGTTTTTAATGGATTCTGAATAAAGATACAACTTTTATATTATACCTGGACGTGGATGCTGGATATTTTTGCTTTATATGGAGATGTAGTATATTACAGGTTTATTATATGGAGGTGTAGTATATTACAGGTGTATTATATGGGGGTAAGTGATGTAGTATATTACAGGTGTAGTACATAGGGGTGTAGTGATGTAGTATATTACAGGTGTAGTATATAGGGGTGTAGTGATGTAGTTTATTACAGGTGTAGTATATAGGGGTGTAGTGATGTAGTTTATTACAGGTGTAGTATATGGAGGGGGTGTAGTTATGTAGTATATTACAGGTGTAGTATAGGGGAGTGTAGTGATGTAGTATATTACAGGTATATGTTACGTCCGGGTGGTGGAAGCACTGGACCGTGCACCGATGTCCCCTGAGAAGGCAGCCAAGCTGGTCACCCCGCCAGAGGGTCTTGATGCACGGCAGTCGGAGCACTATAGGTAGCTGGACAGTCCGTAGAAAAGCAGGACAGGTGGATGATGCTGAACCCACGGAGTTCTGAATGGTAGTCCGGGTGACGAGGCTCAGGGTCCGAGGCCGGGTGATAGGGTCAGGCGGGATCCGGAACCTGCTGAGCGATGGAACGGGTCACCGAGCGGAGCCAGAGACTGGAGACTGGCGGAGCTGCAGAGGTGGTGGAACATCCGCCGAAGTCACCGTCAGGGTCCAGGGATGGGGTTGGTTCGGAGCAACTGACGTGGCAGGATAGGCTCTACGAGACAGGACAGGGTTAATACACGGCAAAGCACAGAGCAAAGCAATACGGTGACCTGAACACTAGCTTGCTAAACACGTAGAACAGGCCCCGCCCACCAAGAAAGAGAAACCTTATATACCCTGTACCTGTCTATGCAATATCCTGTTTCTGGGTGCTGGCCCTTTAAGAAAGGGTCAATGACCGCGCGCGCGCCCTAATGCGCATGCGCAAGGCCTGTGTGCCAGAAGCCAGTCCAGGAAGCGGTGAGGAGGAAGCAGGAGCGCCCGGCTGGCAGTCCCTTGTCACAGAGGAGCGCCGGGAGCGGGGAGCCGGACGCATGGAGGCTGCAGGCGGGGAAGAGGAGACCGGGACCGGAGTGGTAAGTATGGAACGCCGCCGGGGAGCGGGGAGCGGGCCACGGGAACCGGAGAACGGGGCCAGGGGACCGGGAAGCGTGACAGTATAGTATATAGGGGTGTAGTGATGTAGTTTATTACAAGTGTAGTATATGGAGGGGGTGTAGTGATGTATATTACAGGTGTAGTATATGGAGGGGGTGTAGTGATGTAGTATATTACAGGTGTAGTATATAGGGGTGTAGTGATGTAGTATATTACAGGTGTAGTATAGGGGGGTGTAGTGATATAGTATATTACAGGTACAGTATATATGGGGTGTAGTGATGTAGGTTATTACAGGTGTAGTATATGGAGGGGGTGTAGTGATGTAGTTAATTACAGGTGTAGTATAGGGGGGTGTAGTGATGTAGTATATCACAGGTGTAGTATATATGGGGTGTAGTGATGTAGTTTATTACAGGTGTAATATATGGAGGGGGTGTAGTAATGTAGTATATTGGTGTCACGCTCCCCGGGTCCTTGGCTCCCCTCCCCGGGTCCTCTACTCCGCTCCCCGGGTCCTCAGCCCCGCTCCCCGGCTCACCTGCCACGCTCCCCGGGTCCTTGGCTCCTGTGCCCGTCCTTCCCAGGCCCCCTGGTCTCCGATCGCGGCGCCTGACGGCTTCCCAGGCCCTGGCCGGCTCCCCTGCGTCCTCTTCTCAGCCTCCTTCCCTGGCTTCTGGCACCCGGGCTGCGCGCATGCGCATTAGGGCGCGCGCGCGGTCACTGACCCTTTCTTAAAGGGCCAGCGTCCATTAACAGGAAATGAGGCCAAACAGGTACAGGGTATAAAGGGGTGTATTGTCCAAGAGGGCGGGGCCTGATCTTCGTGTTTCCTGAGCTAGGAGTCAGGTCTCCTTGTGTTTTCCTGCCATACTTACGTATCTCTCTTCTAGAGCTGATCCCGCCTCGCCATCCAGTCCTGCTGAATCCCGAGCCCCGCACGCTGTCCGTCTGCCATCTGACAGTCCGTACCATCTCGGATCCCTGCGGTGACCCGTCATCTCGCTCCAAAGGTTCCGGACCCCGCCTGACATCATCTTGGCTTCCGAACCTGAGCTACGTCACCCGGACTGCCATCTGTGACTCCGTGGTCCCAGGGACTCCTCCGCTACCTTCACTTGCACGGACTGTTCTGCTGCCCATCAGTGCTTCAGCTACCGGACTCCCTACCACCATCTTAGAGTTCGGCCCAGTGGATCCACCTCCTGGGTCTGCCCGACCGCCCGGCCCTGACAGTAAGATCAGGCCATGGATCCCGCTGCAGCACTATTGGCCCTGCAAGAGGAACTCCAACGCCAGCGTGAAGTCCAGACCCGCATGCTGCAATTTATGACCTCCGTGGACACCCGCCTGTACACGTTACAAGCATCAATGACGCCTGCGGCAACCAGGTCCCCCACTAGGCAATCCACGGCTCCCGCACCAGTGGCAGCCGCGTCGGATGCCTCCCGACTCCGTTTGGCGTCACCACCTCGTTATGCTGGAGATCCCAAGACCTGCAGGGGCTTCATAAACCAATGTTCCCTTCATTTCACGCAGCTGCCACATCTGTTCGCCTCCGACCAAGCCAAGGTCGCCTTTATAATGTCTCACCTGGAGGGCGAGGCACTGGCGTGGATGAACCCCTTGTGGGAGAAGGAGGACCCCATGACCAAGGATCTTCAAGAGTTCCTGCAGGCCTTTCGCAGTACCTTTGACGAGCCGGGACGCGCCTCTGCGTCTGCTTCATCACTTCTCCGCCTACGTCAAGGAACACTGACGGTGGGCCAATACGCCATCCGTTTCCGCACTTTGGCTTCTGAACTCGGGTGGAATAATGAGGCCCTGACAGCCGCCTTCTGGGAAGGACTTTCGAGTCGCATCAAAGATGAGTTGGCGGGTCGTGACGTGCCCTCCACCCTAGATGCCCTGATTGCCCTAGCCACTCGAGTAGACATTCGTTTTCAGGAGCGCTCCAAAGAGCTGGTTCGTGAGCGACGTGCGGTACGGCACTCCTCCCCGCCACAGAAATCCTCTGTGCCACAGTCATCAACAGCTGGGATTCCTGTCCACGAACCCATGCAGGTTGACCGAGTACGACAGTCTGACCAACGTCGAGCAGAGCGGCTCGCCAAGGGCCTCTGCTTTTACTGCGGAGAGGGCACACATCTCCTACGCTCCTGTCCGGAACGGCCGGGAAACTCCAAAGCCTAGGGTTGGTAGGAGAGGCCACCCTAGGTGCTGGGACTCTCTCAGACCCAGTTATGTGGACGGTACAAGTATCAACAGGAGAGACGCGCTTCACGGCTGAGGCATACCTCGACTCCGGAGCAGCAGGCAATTTTATCCAGCAGGCCACGGTGGACAAATACCAGCTGCCTGTTACTCTACTCGAGAAGCCCCTACTGATTGCCTCGGTGGATGGGAGACCCCTCTCTGATACCATCTCCTGGATCACCAAGCCGGTGGAACTGCGTATCGGTGCTCTGCACACCGAGAACATCTCTCTCTACGTCCTTCCACACATGTCCCATCAAATCCTGCTGGGACTTCCTTGGTTGCGAACACACGAACCATCAGTCAGCTGGGGTACTGGCGAAATCACCCGTTGGGGCTCTGCCTGTCATGAAAGATGTTTAAAGTCTATACAACCAGTCCGACGACCTCCGGTTCCTGAGTACCTACCGGGTCTGCCCTCGGCCTATTGGTCCTTCGCGGACGTTTTTGACAAGAAGGAGTCTGAGGTACTTCCGCCACACCGTCCCTACGATTGCGCCATCGACCTGCTCCCAGGAACAACACCACCTCGAGGACGGATATATCCGTTGTCTCCAGCCGAAACCAGGGCCATGTCCACCTACATCACGGAAAGCCTGGCAAAGGGATTCATCCGGAGATCCTCCTCTCCTGCGGGAGCAGGCTTCTTCTTCGTTAAGAAGAAAGAGGGTGACCTACGCCCATGCATTGACTACCGGGGCTTGAATCAGATTACCATAAAAAACAAGTACCCCCTACCGCTCATCCCCGAATTATTCGATCGGCTCAGAGGAGCCCGTGTGTTCACCAAACTGGATCTTCGGGGTGCCTACAACCTAGTTCGTATCCGCTCTGGAGACGAATGGAAGACCGCGTTTAATACTCGCGATGGGCACTATGAATACTGCGTGATGCCCTTCGGTCTGTGTAACGCTCCTGCCGTATTCCAAGAACTGGTGAACGACATTTTCCGGGACCTCCTCTACGTATGTGTAGTAGTTTATCTGGATGACATCCTTGTCTTCTCTCCGGACCTCCAGACCCACAGAGAGAACGTAAAGCTGGTTCTACAAAGACTGAGAGAGAATCGTCTCTACGCCAAATATGAAAAGTGCGTCTTTGAGCAGTCTTCTCTTCCTTTCCTGGGATACATCATCTCGGGTACTGGGCTGCAGATGGATCCAAAGAAGGTCTCCTCCATCCTCCACTGGCCTCCCCCTTCTGGACTGAAGGCAATCCAACGGTTCCTGGGATTTGCCAACTACTACCGCCAGTTTATCCCTCACTTCTCCGCCCTGACTGCTCCTCTCTCCGCTCTGACCAAAAAGGAGGCTAATCCAAAGGACTGGTCACCTGCGGCCGACGCCGCGTTTTGCTCCCTGAAGCGAGCATTCGCCTCCTCTCCTGTACTCCACCGACCGGAGTTAAACCGCCAGTTCACCTTAGAGGTGGATGCCTCCTCCTCAGGAGCCGGAGCAGTGCTCATGCAAAAATCCTCCTCCGGGAAGATGGTGACTTGCGGTTTCTTCTCTAAAAGCTTCTCAGCACCTGAACGTAATTACACCATCGGTGACCGAGAACTATTGGCGGTCAAACTGGCTCTGGAGGAGTGGCGCTACCTCCTGGAAGGAGCAGTGTACCCTGTGATTATCTACACGGACCACAAGAACCTGGAATACCTGCGGTCCGCTCAGCGACTGAACCCACGACAAGCCAGGTGGTCCTTATTCTTTGCCAGGTTTGACTTCCAGCTTCACTTCCGACCCGCAGACAAGAATATACGCGCTGATGCCTTGTCTAGGTCTCTCATGCCTCTGGAGCAGGAGGAAGAGACTACCCAACCTATCATCTCTCCTAGCAAGATTGTTCCGGTGGCTCCTGTCACTCTGGCCCAGATACCACCCGGGAAGACCTATGTCTCTGAGACCGACAGGCAAAAAGTGTTACACTGGGGTCATGCCCCGAAAACAGCCGGCCATGCAGGCCAGAAGAGAACATGGGGTGCGATTGTACGCCATTACTGGTGGCCATCCCTTCGCACGGACGTTGCCGCCTTTGTCTCTGCCTGCCCCTCTTGTGCCAGGAACAAGACGCCCAAACACCTGCCCTATGGCCGTCTTCTGCCTCTGCCGATACCCTCAGTTCCATGGCAACACATAGCGATGGACTTTATTACGGACTTGCCAGTATCATCCGGACACACAGTCATATGGGTCGTGGTGGATCGGTTCTCCAAAATGGCTCACTTCGTCCCTATGCCCGGACTGCCCTCTGCTCAGGAACTCGCGGAAGCCTATATACAACATATCTTCCGCTTGCATGGCTTTCCTTCCCACATCGTGTCCGACAGAGGAACTCAGTTCACCTCCCGCTTCTGGAGGGCTCTCTGCAAACATCTGGGAGTAACTCTGGACTTTTCTTCCGCTTACCATCCTCAGTCTAATGGCCAAGTGGAAAGGGTCAATCAAATCTTGACCTCCTTCTTACGCCACTATGTCAACGCCCATCACGACGACTGGTCCACGCTTCTGCCTTGGGCTGAATTCTCCCATAACCACCACATCAGTGAGTCGTCCTCCAAATCTCCCTTCCATGTCGTTTACGGACTTCAGCCCTCCGTTCCATTGCCTATATCCCCTTCTTCGGATGTCCCTGCGGCTGATACTGTAGCCCGTGACTTCGCTACCATTTGGGACTCTGTCAAGGCGTCCCTTGGACGCGCTTCCCAGCGGATGAAAAAACACGCTGACAAGAGGCGTCTGGACCCTCCGTGTTTCTCTCCTGGTGACCTGGTCTGGCTTGCTTCCCAATACATCCGATTGAAGATACCTTCCTACAAGCTGGGTCCTCGCTACATCGGGCCGTTCAAGGTCCTCTGCAAGATCAACGAGGTCTCCTACAAGCTACAGCTCCCGGCCACGATGAGGATACCCAACTCATTCCACGTCTCCCTGCTCAAGCCGGTTGTCCTTGGTCCCTTCTCCGCTGCTGCCAGTCCGGCTCCTCCACCTATTGCCGATGACGACATCTATGCGGTAAGGGATATCGTGGCCATGAAGACTGTTCGAGGCCGACAGTTCTTTCTGGTGGACTGGGAGGGGTATGGTCCTGAGGATAGGTCCTGGGAGCCCAGGGAGAACGTGGGCACTCCTCTGATCCGTGCCTTCATGTCCCGGTTGCGGGGAGGGGGGCGTGGGGGGGGGGGGTACTGTCACGCTCCCCGGGTCCTTGGCTCCCCTCCCCGGGTCCTCTACTCCGCTCCCCGGGTCCTCAGCCCCGCTCCCCGGCTCACCTGCCACGCTCCCCGGGTCCTTGGCTCCTGTGCCCGTCCTTCCCAGGCCCCCTGGTCTCCGATCGCGGCGCCCGACGGCTTCCCAGGCCCTGGCCGGCTCCCCTGCGTCCTCTTCTCAGCCTCCTTCCCTGGCTTCTGGCACCCGGGCTGCGCATGCGCATTAGGGCGCGCGCGCGGTCACTGACCCTTTCTTAAAGGGCCAGCGTCCATTAACAGGAAATGAGGCCAAACAGGTACAGGGTATAAAGGGGTGTATTGTCCAAGAGGGCGGGGCCTGATCTTCGTGTTTCCTGAGCTAGGAGTCAGGTCTCCTTGTGTTTTCCTGCCATACTTACGTATCTCTCTTCTAGAGCTGATCCCGCCTCGCCATCCAGTCCTGCTGAATCCCGAGCCCCGCACGCTGTCCGTCTGCCATCTGACAGTCCGTACCATCTCGGATCCCTGCGGTGACCCGTCATCTCGCTCCAAAGGTTCCGGACCCCGCCTGACATCATCTTGGCTTCCGAACCTGAGCTACGTCACCCGGACTGCCATCTGTGACTCCGTGGTCCCAGGGACTCCTCCGCTACCTTCACTTGCACGGACTGTTCTGCTGCCCATCAGTGCTTCAGCTACCGGACTCCCTACCACCATCTTAGAGTTCGGCCCAGTGGATCCACCTCCTGGGTCTGCCCGACCGCCCGGCCCTGACAATTGGGTAGAACGGAGTTAATTATATTAGTCCGGCCCTCTAAACCAATCCCAATTTCTCATGCGGCCCCATGGGAAAATTAATTGCCCACCCCTGTCATAAACAGTGCTGTAAGATCAGAACTCATGAGCCTCAGTGCAGGAACTCTGATCTAGTCACCTCTGTAGTGCGACAGCTAGAATGGAGTTACTGTACAGAGGACGTTCTGATAAACAGTGCTGTGAGATCAGACATCATGAACCTCAGTGCAGCAACTCTGAACTAGTCATATCTGTACTGAGAAAACTAGAATGGAGTTGCTCTACAGAGGGTTTTCCTTAGGCCAGAGCCACACTAGCATAATGCATCAGATGAGATATGCTAATGAACTCAGATGAGGGTCTGCTGCAAGTGCGAGTTAAGTGTCATACAGTGACAGTTGAGTGTCATACAGTGTCATCCAGTGATCGGATCACAGGTGCAGAGGAGAGGATGGGATTAATCTCTCCATCTTCTCCATTACTGTCTTTGCGTATATCCAGATTTCATCCGAGCGCAGTGTGATGTTTCACACGCACCCATAGACTTGCATGAGTGCAAGTGAGTCGTAACTCCTTGGAATCGCAGCATGCTGCCATTTTTTCTTCAGTCCGATCGGGACTGAAGAAAAAATCATAGATCTGAGCTGCATCATTGTCTAACATGAAGCCGAGTGCAATGCGAGATTTTCTCGAGTCATACGCCAGTGTGACTCTGGCTTTATAGACAGTACAGTGTCTAGAAATCATGAACCTCAGTGCAACAACTGCGATCTAGTCATCTCTGTACTGAGCAGTGGTGTAACTAGAGTTTGATGGGCCCCAGTGCAAAGTTTAAACCTGCCCCCCCCCCAACACAGACACGGGGTACGGGATAATGACACCGACACTCGGGGTATGGGATAATGACGCTGACACTCGGGGTACGGGATAATTACGTTAACACTTGGCTCTTTCCCTCAGCACTCAGGTTTCCCATGATCTGAAATCCCTCTTCTATCATCAGCCAGCTTTGCTATGTTCTGATATCCATCTTGTCCTCAGTACCCAGCTTCCCTATGCTCTGCTATACATCTTTCCCTCAGCACACAGATTTCCCATGCTCTGATATACATCTTTCCCTCAGCACACAGTTTTCCCATGATCTGATATACATCTTTCCCTCAGCACACAGTTTTCCCATGCTCTGATATCCATCTTGTCCTCAGGACCCAGCATCCCTATGCTCTGCTATACATCTTTCCCTAAGCAACCAGCTTTCCCATATCATAGCTTTGGAAAGCTGGGTGCTGCGGGAAAGAGCCTCTTTCTATCAGCACAAAACTTTCCCATCCCAAGCTTATGTCTTTGTCCCCCCTCGTATATATAGTTCTCCAAATACTATAATGGCCCCCACATAGCCTTCCATATAGTATATTGGCTCCCACGTAACCCTTCATTTTATTAGAATGTGCCCCATAGTCCTCCTTGTATTATAATGCATTTCCCATAGTCCTCCATGTATAAGGTAGCTCTCATAGCCCTCCAATTATTATAATACAACTCCCATAGTCCTCCATGTATTATAATTCACCCCATAGTCCTCCATATATTATACTACAGAACATAGTCCTCCATATATTATAATGCACCCCCATAGTCCTCCATTTATTTTAATTCACCCCATAGTCCTCCATATATTATACTGCACCCCATAGTCCTCCATATATTATACTGCACAACATAGTCCTCCATATATATTATAATGCACCCCAATAGTCCTCCATGTTTTATAATGCACCCACATAGTCCATGTATAAGGTAGCTCTCATAGGCCTTCATATATTATAATGCAGCCCCCATAGTTCTGCATGTATTATAATGCACCCCACAGCTCACCATGTATTATAATGCAGACCCCATAGGCCTCCATGTATAATAATGCAGCCCCCATAATCCTGCATATATTATAGTGCAGCTCACATAGTACTTTATGTATTACTGTATAATGCACTCCCCATAGTCCTTCATGTATTATAATGCAGCCCTCAAAGTCCTCTGTATATTATACTGAACCCCATAGTCCTGCATATACTGCACCCCATAGTCATCTACGTATAATTCATCCCATAGCTTTCCATATATTATAATGCACCCCCATAGTCCTATATGTATTATAATGCAGTCCCCAGAATCCTTCATATTGTATTATTCACCCCAGAGTCCTTCATGTATTCTAATGCAGCCCTATGGCCCATGTATAAGGTAACACGATTAGTCCTCATATAATGCAGCCCCATAGTCATTCATATTGTATTATGCGGCCCAATAGTCCTCCATGTATAATACACCCCTGCATTCCATGTATAAGGTGTCCTTCATATGGTATTATGCAGCCCCATAGTTCTCCATGTATAATGCACTCGCATTCCATGTATAAGGTGTCCTTCATATTGTATTATGCAGCCCCAAAATCCTCCATATATAATGCACCCCTATAGTCCATGTATAAGGTAACCCCATTAGTCTTCCATATAATGCAACCCCAGAGTCCTATATGTATTATAATGCACACCATAGTCCTTCATATTGCATTATGCAGCTCCATAGTCCTCCATGTATAATGCACCCCTATATTCCATGTAAAAGGGATCCTTAAAATAGTATTATGCACCCCCTTATATTCCTCCATATAGTATTATGCACCCCTTTTATTCCTCCATATAGTATAATACACCCCTTATATTCTTCCATATAGTAGTATACACCCCTTATATTCCTCCATAAAATAGTATGCACCCCTTATATAGTGCAACACCATATTGTGTGCCTCAATACAATATTGTGCGCCAATATATAGTTATATGCAGCCCCCATATACTATTTTGCAAACTCCATATAGTAGTATGCTTCCCCATAGTCCTCTGGCCATCCTGATTAAATACACAAATATACTCACTTCTCCTCATTCCCCTACTGCCCCAGTCTCTTCAGCATGTGTCCACTGTTCTGCCACCCTGATATTTTAGCACAGCGGCGCGCAGTAGTGACGTCACCGTACTCCTCTGTGCTGACACATCAGAGTGTCACAGACACACAGCGGGAGAATGATGAGAAAGGGACTGTTCTGCTCCTTCTCTCATTGCTTTCAATTGTATTGGCATCTGTGATGCCGATATAATAATAATAATAATCTTTATTTCTATAGCGCCAACATATTCCGCACCGCTTTACAATTCAGGAGGCTCATATACATATACATATCATATACATAAACATATACAAACAAGTAACAGTTATAGAAGACACAATATTTAAAGGGAAAAATGGCAACCCTGCTCGTGAGAGCTTACAATCTACAATGAGATGGGGGGAGGGGCAAGGTATAAGTGCTTATTTACAATGACAATCCAGCCATCTCATGGGGGATAGATAATGGCTTCCTGGACCAGTTGGCCAGAGCCTTGAGATGCATTTGGGTGCCATGGAGTTTGACGTGGGGTTATGTTCTGAGAAGTTGTAGAGGGATTAGGTGAAATTAGTTTGGCTAGGGAGTGTGATAGGCCGCCCTAAAAAGATGCGTTTTTAGGGAGCGTCTGAAGCTGAGTAAGTTATGATTTGTCCTAACTTCTTGGGGTAGAGCGTTCCAGAGGTTTGGTGCAGCTCGGAAGAAGTGGATTCGGGAGTGGGAGGTTCGAATTAGTGTGAATGTTAGTCGAAAGTCATTTGCAGAGCGTAGAGAACGGGTGGGGTGATAGACAGAGAGGAGGGTGGAGATGTAGGGGGGTGCCGCACTGTGGAGAGCTTTGTGGGTGAGAACAAGCAGTTTGAATTGGACTGCACTGGCATCGGGCCCCAGTGACTCACGGGCCTTATAGTGGTCAAGTGGCATGCCTCGATTGGTGGTATGCCACTGGTGAAGGCTACAGGGAGATCATCAAAAAATCCACTCCAATCTAGACAGCTCACTAGTGAATCATCTAGAATGGAGTTGCTAAAATTAGGTCCTCAAAAAGCAACTACAATCCAATGTTGTAGATTGTGATGACTCTGCTGCGCTCTGTTACACTTCTCCCTGTGAGGCTCTGCCCAATCTTCAGAAAAACATCCATTCTAGTCACCTCAGCACCGACCTCTCCATAGTGGAGGCTACGATGAGGTCTTCAAAAAATCCTCTCCAATCTAGCCAGCTCACTAGTGAATCATCTAGAATTGAGTTGCTAAAATGAGGTCCTCAAAAAATCAACTACGATCCAATATTGTAAATTCTTACGATTCTGCTGCGCTCTGTTACACTTCTCTCCATTAAGCTTTGCCCAATCTTCAAAAAAACTGCAATCTAGTCACCTCAGCACCGACCTGTCCAGAGTGGAGGCTACGATGAGGTCCTCAAAAAATCCACTCCAATTTAGCCGGCTCACTAGTAAACCATCTAGAATGGAATTGCGAAAAGGAGTTCCTCAAAAAATCATCTCCAATCCAATATTGTAAATTATGACGACCCTGTTGGCTGCACTCTGTTAGGCTATGTGCGCACATTGCAGATTTGGTGCAGAAATGATCTCCATGAAATCTGCACCATCTGATAGAAAAATGCACCAAAAAACACATGCGTTTTGGTACATTTTGGTGCCATACGTTTTTCTTAATGTAGTCAATGGGTTGAAGGGCTAAAAAAGGCAGGAAAAAAACACAATAATATTTACATGCTGTAGATTGCACCAAATCTGCAAAAAAAATAACGTGCGCAAAACACGTCAGCATTTACATTGACTTTGCTGACATAGCTGGCATAAAGATAGACATACAGATTTGTGCTACAAACTGCACCAAATCTGCAACAAAAAGCGCAGTGTGCACACAGCCTTACGCTTCTTCCCATGAGGCTCCACCCACTCTTCAAAAATGTCGCTATCGAGGCTGGGACTGGAGGGCGTAAAGTAAAACTCAAAAAGGAATTTTACCCTCTAGAAATACATAAAAATATAACAGTGTGGACGTTTGCTCCATTAAAAACGTGAGCAATTCCTGAAAAAGCATTAAAACATCAGTCATAAAATCATTAAAATTATAAAGCTGGTATATGTATGTTCATATGTGTGTGTGTGTATATATATATATATATATATATATATATATATATGTGTGCGTGTGTTTATCTATGTGTGTAGATATGTGTGTGTGTATATATATATATATATATATATATATATATATATATATACAGTATATTTGTATGTGTGTGTGTGTATATATATATATATATGTGTGTGTGTATACATATATGTGTGTTGTGTATATATATATGTGTGTGTATATATGTGTTTGTATATATGCGTGTGCATTTGTGTGTGTATACATATATATATATATATATATATATATATACAGTTAGGTCCAGAAATATTTGGACAGTGACACAAGTTTTGTTATTTTGGCTGTTTACATGTTCAGAAATACAATTATATATATAATATGGGCTGAAAGTGCACACTCCCAGCTGCAATATGAGAGTTTTCACATCCAAATCGGAGAAAGGGTTTAGGAATCATAGCTCTGTAATGCATAGCCTCCTCTTTTTCAAGGGACCAAAAGTAATTGGACAAGGGACTCTAAGGGCTTCAATTAACTCTGAAGGCGTCTCCCTCGTTAACCTGTAATCAATGAAGTAGTTAAAAGGTCTGGGGTTGATTATAGGTGTGTGGTTTTGCATTTGGAAGCTGTTGCTGTGACCAGACAACATGCGGTCTAAGGAACTCTCAATTAAGGTGAAGCAGAACATCCTGAGGCTGAAAAAAAAAGAAAAAATCCATCAGAGAGATAGCAGACATGATTGGAGTAGCAAAATCAACAGTCGGGTACATTCTGAGAAAAAAGGAATTGACTGGTGAGCTTGGGAACTCAAAAAGGCCTGGGCGTCCACGAATGACAACAGTGGTGGATGATCGCCGCATACTTTCTTTGGTGAAGAAGAACCCGTTCACAACATCAACTGAAGTCCAGAACACTCTCAGTGAAGTAGGTGTATCTGTCTCTAAGTCAACAGTAAAGAGAAGACTCCATGAAAGTAAATACAAAGGGTTCACATCTAGATGCAAACCATTCATCAATTCCAAAAATAGACAGGCCAGAGTTAAATTTGCTGAAAAACACCTCATGAAGCCAGCTCAGTTCTGGAAAAGTATTCTATGGACAGATGAGACAAAGATCAACCTGTACCAGAATGATGGGAAGAAAAAAGTTTGGAGGAGAAAGGGAACGGCACATGATCCAAGGCACACCACATCCTCTGTAAAACATGGTGGAGGCAACGTATGGCATGGGCATGCATGGCTTTCAATGGCACTGGGTCACTTGTGTTTATTGATGACATAACAGCAGACAAGAGTAGCCGGATGAATTCTGAAGTGTACCGGGATATACTTTCAGCCCAGATTCAGCCAAATGCCGCAAAGTTGATCGGACGGCGCTTCATATTACAGATGGACAATGACCCCAAGCATACAGCCAAAGCTACCCAGGAGTTCATGAGTGCAAAAAAGTGGAACATTCTGCAATGGCCAAGTCAATCACCAGATCTTAACCCAATTGAGCATGCATTTCACTTGCTCAAATCCAGACTTAAGACGGAAAGACCCACAAACAAGCAAGACCTGAAGGCTGCGGCTGTAAAGGCCTGGCAAAGCATTAAGAAGGAGGAAACCCAGCGTTTGGTGATGTCCATGGGTTCCAGACTTAAGGCAGTGATTGCCTCCAAAGGATTCGCAACAAAATATTGAAAATAAAAATATTTTGTTTGGTTTTGGTTTATTTGTCCAATTACTTTTGACCTCCTAAAATGTGGAGTGTTTGTAAAGAAATGTGTACAATTCCTACAATTTCTATCAGATATTTTTGTTCAAACCTTCAAATTAAACGTTACAATCTGCACTTGAATTCTGTTGTAGAGGTTTCATTTCAAATCCAATGTGGTGGCATGCAGAGCCCAACTCGCGAAAATTGTGTCACTGTCCAAATATTTCTGGACCTAACTGTATATGCGTGTGCATTTGTGTGTGTATACATATATATATATATATATATATATATATATATATATATATACACATACACACTGTATATATATGTGTGTGTGTGTGTGTGTGTGTATGTATATATATATATATATATATATATATATATATATATATATATATACACATGTGTTTATGTTTATATATGTGTGTATGTATATATGTGACACCCGCACGGGACCCCGAGGAATTGGAGTAGCTCGATCTGTTCCCTGTGCACCCGTCGCCGGGCCAGTGGTTGTGCAGTCGTGGCCTGGCCCGGTTCCGTGGCCCCGTGGTGCGCAATAAAAAGGGGTTAATTTAAAAGGGGATAGTCCGACTACACCAGCTCCCCCGAGCTTTGGCGCCTCAGAACAGTTTGGCGCTCGGATTCGCGTCTCCGTACCCTGGAGGAGGCTCGGTGGAGCAAAAGAAAAATAAAGATAAAATAAAAGAAAGGGAGTCTAGTCACTAAGTGCAGTTGAACAGGTTTACTTACAGCCTGGGAAAAGCTGCCTTGGGACGTGCCAGTACCAGGTGTGCCATCCTGCTGGAAGCTGTACCAGTTTAACCTGGGGGCCACTTTCCCCACCTTGCACTCGTATCAGTCTTTGGAAGTCCTCACCAGCCTGGAGCTTCTGGAGGGCCTCCTGGTGTCCCGTCCTAACACTGGCGATGTGAGCTATTTAAGGGGTATTCCCTGGCTCCCTCTTTGTCGCTTAGCCTCAGACCCTTTGTGGTTGGCTGTGCACCGTGGAAGTCCACCTGCCTGCAGAATTAACAGGATACTTAAAGTCTGTCCTGCACTGGCTGCAGCTTATACACGAAAATCCTGATGTTTGGTTCCCTTTAAAGTCTGTCCTGTCCTGGGAGATCTGCACCCCTTGCGTGCTGAACTTCAGTGAAGTACTGGGGTTCCTCTTATCCCAGGAGCTCATCCACTCGCTTCCCCTGAGTTCCTCCTTCCACTGGCCAGTCTCACCACCCAGGCTCTGGTTAGCTGCTGTCATGTTGCGCTGTGCCCTAACAGCTTCTCCTCCTCACACACACCGTGCAGTCTACTGAACTGCCTGACTGCTCATGTCACACTCTCTTCACATGGCACACTTTATCTCCTACTGTCCCCTGGCGTTTAAGAGTGCACACCCTGTTCCCCAATGACTCCGTTCATAGGTACTTCCAATGGTCTCCTTGAAGCATACCACAGCCTGATTTGAATGTGGATCTCTGATATGCATTATATGGTTCAATCAACCTGGAGAGATTCTCACTATTACACACTTACCTTTAGGATTTCAATTGGATCCCTATTGCACTAAGCCTGTATTGACGGTTGCCATTAAAATACCCCTCTGTGACACCATAGGCGATTCACGCTCTTCAACTCCCAAACTTTCTATTTTCCGCTAAGGACTATTGCCAAGGACAGCATCACTTTTCGCCAGTGTATAATGGCATCATCACCATTCCTTTTCACACCTACTTGTATTATTGCAGCAATAGGCATCATCCCACAACCACGTTTTGATCCAATTGATCCATCCAATGTATGGTCTATGTCCTTATAGATGTTCTTTAGTATCACCTTGATAAAAGCTCTACGAGCTGAAACGTCGGTGTAATTGATGAACCTTTTTTTGTGCCTTGCAATAAAATCACCTGAGAAAAAAAAAATTTCATTTCATATTCTCTTATTTGAGTGTGCCGAAGCTTGCTCTTTTTTATAGACTCTCTTCACAGACTCCTGTCACAGACTAACTGCTCTCCACTTCCTGTCTTCTCTTCTCCTCAGGTCACTTGCTCCTCCCACTGGTTTAGATCTCTCCCTCCCCCCAGTCGGCTGCCTGTCATCTCAGTGTCCAGCCCTGTCATCTGGTACTAAGGGAGTCTCCCATCCCGTCTGTGAGCTGTGCAAATGCCCTGGTGAGCTGGTGTATGTATGGACTGGTACAGATACACAGGATTCGGGCTGTTACAGAGTTGTTGCCTTTTTGTGACACCTGGTTTACCGCAGGAGCGTCACATTTCCCCTTGGTTAACTCCAGCACGTCCGTGGGCAGCAAACAAACAAATACACTGCAGTTTTTACATGCAGAACCGGTTAACATTTTAAACAGGTGAAAACATCATAAAATATGAAACTGGTTATACTCTCATCCCTTGCGGGAGGTACATTTCTTTAACGTTTCAACCTGGTTTCACCTCCTTACCATCCACCTCTCAGAGTCTCGGGCACCATCGCTCAGTGGTTTCCCACTCAAAGTCCCTGGTGTCCTTTTGTTACTTTGAACAAACTAAAGTGGTAAGGTCCTGGGAGAGGGTCACCAGTTCCAGTGGTGACAGTGTCCTGGCCTACTCTGCCACGGACCCTTCCTGCGCCATGCTCTCTCCTGGAAACAGTTCTGCATAGCAGGCTGCAGGTTTAACCTGGCTCAGCACATAAACAGTGCAATTATGTACATTTGAAAGTTTTTGTCATTTCCAGTCCTGTGACTAAGGTCCATATTTTTTTAACTGGTAAACAGGCAAAATGACCCAGAGGGGTACAGTTCAGTTTCTGTAGGGTCAACATATTTTCCACAAGACATTTTCAGAAAAATAACAAACAAACAGTGACTGGGGTAACTGGCAAATAGCTACCTTTTACTGCTGTGTACTTGCATGAGTGGGGGCTGGCACCTCAACAGTGGCCCCTTCTGGTCGAGGCTCCACATCCATGGCATACCAGCCCCGCTCTCCATGGTGCCTGGTGTAAGTGACAATATCACCAGGTTCCAAGTCTCTACCAGGGTGGCTTCTAGGGAGATGGGACACCACATCCCTCCGGGAAACAAACACTCCAGGCTTCAGGCCCGGCGATGAATTCCCATCCCCTCTTTTTGTTGAACTGGTCCACCACACCCTGGTAAAGGACTCCGCGATCTCCCCAACGAGCCAGTCTCAAAGTCTGCTTCTCTCTGAGGTCTCGGCCTCCACCTGGGTCCTCCGGGTCTCCCTTTCCTTCCACTCCCCAGCCAACTTCACTACTATGGCCTGGCACGCCTCCTCGATTTCCAGTGACGGTGCAGCGCCTAAGCTGTCTGCCCGGACAATCCGAGGGGGGGAACAAGCGGTGATCCCGAACGGGGCACCTCCTGAGGATCCGTTGCCAGAGCCCTGGCAGCAGCAGGTGACGACTCCGTTGAGGCCGGGTCGCTGACGGCGTCTTCCGCGATGGTGACTGGTGACGTAATCAGGGGCTGGGAAGCTGGAACTACAGAATGCCCAGTCAGCGACTGGGGTGCTGCGACCGCTTCTGGTCAGAAGGCAGGAGCTGGATCCCCAGTCAGCGACTGGGGTGCTGTGACGGTGTCTGGTCTGGGGGCAGGAGCTGGATCCCCAGTCAGCGACTGGGGTGCTGTGACAGTTTCTGGTCTGGGGGCAGGAGCTGGATCCCCAGTCACCGACTGGGGTGCTGTGACCATTTCTGGTCTGGCAATCACCTCTAACCCCACCACCTGGCGGCTAATGAACTCTGACAGCGCAACTCTCCACACTGAGCCTGGAACCGGTCCCACGCCCAAAGGCAGCAGCAAGGGGGTCTGGGTGGCTACCTCTTGGGACGGCACTGGTCGCGCGGCCCGGATCTCGTGGGCCCGCATCGCCACGGCAATCTCCCGCAGCTTCGAGCGCCACTCCATCACTTGCTGGAGTGATTGTGCCTGCACAAGGTCACAGAACTGGGCGAGCTCCCAGTCCCACCAGGCGGCAGTGCCTGGTTCCAGCTCACTGGTTTCTGTCTCCTCCATGGTAGACATCCTCTCCCACGGGCATCCTGAACAGGTCTCTAGTCTCTTGCAGAGTTCTGGGGTCTCTGCAGTTGTAGGTTGCCGCCTACATCGTGGAGCCACTCCCTGTGGGCAGGAGCTCCAGTTTGGCGCCCTTTGTAGCTTTGGCGCAGCAAATATTTACAGTCCAGAAAAATGGCGGCAACGTTGTAAAATGACGCCAAGGTGCATAAAAACAAAAACGCTGTCACCCGTTTTAGCGGGTCTAGTTTGTATCCTGCCAACTACGCCAATTTGCAACACCCACACGGGACCCCGAGGAATTGGAGTAGTTCGATCTGTTCCCTGTGCACCCGCCGCGGCAATTTTAAGCCACGCCCCCTAACCACACCCATTTTGCAATCTGCCACGCCCACATCCAATCCTTTTCAGCACTGCTGATCATATTGTTTAAGGCTGCGTGCCCACGATCAGTGTTTGCAGCATTTTGGATGTAGCGTGTTTTTGCTGTGTCTAAAACGCTGCATTGTACAGTACAAGCACAGTGGAGGGATTTCTAGAAATCCAGTGCCCACTGTGCTTGTTTTTTTTGCAGCAAACACTGACCTGCGGAGCGTCTTTCCAGACTGCAGCATGTCAATTGTTTGCTGCAGTTGCATGCGTCCTCCGTAGGGAGAACACAGCAGGAGACTGCAGCGCACTGAACCCTGATCGTGGGCACAGGCAGCTGCATTCTCCTGCAGAGGACACGTGCAACCCCGCAGGTCAGGACCCGCTGCCTCCAGGACACAGCGAGTCCTAATCATGGGCACAGGCAGCTGTGGTCTCCTGTGGAGGAGACGTGCAGCCCCACAGGTCAGGACCCGATGCCTCCAGGACACAGTGAGTCCTGATCGTGGGCACAGTCATACGCACATATACGGTACATATTTGAAGACAAATTTCCTAAAATACATATAAACAGACAAATCTATACACAGTCATCTGCACTGACATACATAGATATATACATCATACATATACACACATTGTAGGTAATAATATATGGAAGCCGGCAGCAGCCGCACTCACCTACCCCGCTTGTCTCTATCCAGCTCCTCCTCGGTATGTGATCACTCGGCATCACTTTAACAGACCTAGCCACGCACAGTGCACAATGACACCGCTGTGTATGTGTCACAAGGGAGGATAGGGGTTTTATATACTATATATATATATATATATATATATATATACTGTATATATACAGTATATACAGCACAGGAGGGGCTGGGAGCTACAGTATATACAGCACAGGAGGGGCTGGAGGCTACAGTATATACATCACAGGAGGGGCTGGGGGCTACAGTATATACAGCACAGGAGGGGCTGGGGGCTAGAGTATATACAGCACAGGAGGGGCTGGGGGCTAGAGTATATACAGCACAGGAGGGGCTGAGGGCTACAGTATATACAGCACAGGAGGGGCTGGAGGCTACAGTATATATAGCACAGGAGGGGCTGGGGGCTACAGTATATACAGCACAGGAGGGGCTGGGGGCTACAGTATATACAGCACAGGAGGGGCTGGGACAACAGTATATTCAGCACACGAGGGGCTGGGGCAACAGTATATTCAGCACAGGAGGGGCTGGGGGCATAGACAGTACTTAAGGGGCATACATATTAGGCCTGTTTCAGATGTCAGTGATTCTGGTATGTATGTGCTAGTTTTTATATGTACCAGAATCACTGACCTATGCAGACCCATCATAATCAATGGGTCTGCACACACATCAGTGATTTTTCACTGACCGTGTCTCCATGCGGCGTACATGCGTATCCGTGATTGCAGCACAGAAACATGTCTGTTTTTTTTCTGGCATCACTGATGTCCCACAGACAACACTATGGTGTGATCCATGAAACACGTACCAGAAAAACACGGACATTTAAAATAATAAGCTTTTTCAACTCACCTTCTCCAGCGATGCTGAGTTCGGCAGCTGCTCTCTGCTTCTCCCTGGCCGGTTCATTATGGCATGCATATTCATTTATGCAGCCAGAGCCGACCCGGAAGTAGCTGCAGAGGTGAGAGAGCGGTGGCTGGATGATGAATCGTGGGACTCTTCCGCATCACGGAGAGCGGGGGCAGGTGAGTATACGTCCATGTGCAATCACGGAGTACGGATCACGTATCATGGATTACACATGGACAACCACTGTGTGCTGTGAATCACGGAGTATGAAGGAACATATGCGTGTTTAACATATCAGTGAAGAACGTCTGTGTTTTTCACTGAGGGGCATACACGTTACTAAGGGGTATACACATTACTGGAGAAATACATTTTACTGTGGGGCATACAAATTACTGGTAGCATAGATATTACTAAGGGGCATATAGCTCTGGTGTTGGGGCTTATACAGCTCTGGGGGCACATACAGCTCGATGGGGGGGGCTGGGGGCATACAAATCTGGTGTGGGGGCTGGGGGGCACACAGATCTGGTGAGGGGGGGGTGGCTGGAGGCATATAGCTCTGGTGAGGAGAGGGCTGGAGCATACAGATCTGGTGAGGTGGGGGCTGGGGGATACATATCTGGTGGGAGGGGGCTGGAGGCATACAGAGCTGGGGGTGCTGGGGGGCATATAGATCTGGTGGGAGGGCTGGGGGGCATACAGATCTGGTGAGGGGGGCATACAGATCTGGTGTGGGGGCTGGAGGTATACAAATCTGGTGTGGGGGCTAAGGGGCATACAAATCTGGTGTGGGGGCTGGGGGGCACACAGATCTGGTGAGGGGGGGGTGGCTGGAGGCATATAGCTCTGGTGAGGAGAGGGCTGGAGCATACAGATATGGTGAGGTGGGGGCTGGGGGATACAGATCTGGTGGGAAAGGGCTGGAGGCATACAGAGCTGGGGGTGCTGGGGGGCATATAGATCTGGTGGGAGGGCTGGGGGGCATACAGATCTGGTGAGGGGGGCATACAGATCTGGTGTGGGGGCTGGAGGTATACAAATCTGGTGTGGGGGCTAAGGGGCATACAAATCTGGTGTGGGGGCTGGCGGTATACAAATCTGGTGTGGGGGTTGGGGGGCATACAAATCTGGTGAGGGGGGTGGCTGGAGGCATATAGCTCTGGTGAGGAGAGGGCTGGGGCATACAGATCTGGTGAGAGGAGGCTGGGGGATACAGATCTGGTAGGAGGGGGCTGGAGGCCTACCGAACCGGCAGGGTGTTAGGGGGCATATAGATCTGGTGGGGTGGCTGGGGGGTATACAAATCTGGTGTTGGGGCTGGGGGGCATACAAATCTGGTGAAGGGTGGCTGGAGGCATATAGCTCTGGTGAGGAGAGGGCTGCTAGGGCATACAGATCTGGTGAGGGGGGGCTGGGGGATACATATCTGGTGGGAGGGGGCTGGAGGCATACAGAGCTGGGGGGTGCTGGGGGGCATATAGATCTGGTGGGGGGGGCATACAAATTTGGTGAGGAGGCCATACAGATGTGGTGAGGGGGGTGACTGCTGGCATATAGCTCTGGTGAGGAGGGGGTTGGGGCATACAGCTTTGGGTAGGTGGGGGGGGGGTCACATACAGCGTTCTTTGGTGCTGCAGCTCCTCTTCCTGCAGTCTCTTTATCTGTGGACAGAGCTCAGAATGTTGCTCGGTAGCTCCGCCCACAGATGCACTTCCGTACACAAACAGCCCAGCAGTGAGCAGTGCACGCTGAGCTGCAGGTGCCGATTTAAAGTGCCGGCAGCCAGAGTGCTGCTGCCACCCACCCATAACAGCGGCAGCACAGAGCCAGGGCAGTGAAGCAGCGCTCTGCTCTGCTCATGTGCATTAGGAGGGGGAGAATGTCAGACGGGGAGAGAGGGGGTGGGCGGAGCCACGGGACAAAAGCCTCACGATCGTGACACTGGGACACCAGCTGAAATCCGGTACAGTCCCGCTGTATCCGGGACAGTTGGGAGGTATGCTTACAGCCTGGGAAAAGCTGCCTTGGGACGTGCCAGGACCAGGTGTGCTGTCCTCCTGGAAGCTGTACCAGTTTAAGCTGGGGGCCACATTCCCCACCATGCACCGTGGATGTCCACCTGCCTACAGAATTACCAGGATACTTAAAGGGACCCAAACATCAGGATTTTCGTGTATAAGCTGCAGCCAGTGCAGTACTGGCACTATCATGCACAGTGTGTACATACCATCAGGGGGCAGCTCGGGTGTTTAGGCAGTGAAATCCAACTTTATAAAGTTTGAAATTTCGTGCACTTTTTGATTGACGTGTGCACCTCTGCAGATAATGTCCGGGCGGGTTATGCAGGAGTTCCCCGCCTGTTCCTCCCTGCATGATAGTGCCAGTACTGCACTGGCTGCAGCTTATACACGAAAATCCTGATGTTTGGTTCCCTTTAAAGTCTGTCCTGTCCTGGGAGATCTGCACCCCTTGCGTGCTGAACTTCAGTGAAGTACTGGGGTTCCTTTTATCCCAGGAGCTCATCCACTCGCTTCCCCTGAGTTCCTCCTTCCTCTCACCACCCAGGCTCTGGTTAGCTGCTGTCAGGTTGCGCTGTGCCCTAACAGCTTCTCCTCCTCACACACACCATGCAGTCTACTGAACTGCCTGCCTGTGTCAGACTCTCTTCACAGACTCTCTTCACAGACTCTCTTCACAGACTCACTGCTCCTCACTTGCTCCTCCCACTGGTTTAGGTCTCTCCCTCTCCGCAGTCGGCTGCCTGTCATCTCAGTGTCCAGCCCTGTCATCTGGTACTAAGGGAGTCTCCCATCCCGTGTGTGAGCTGTGCAAATGCCCCGGTGAGCTGGTGTGTGTAGACTGGTACAGATACGCAGGATTCGGGCTGTTATAGAGTTGTTACCTTTTTGCGACACCTTGTTTACCGCAGGGGCGTCACACATATATATATATATATATATATATATATATATATATATATATATATATATCAGAGGCATACCTCCCAACCGTCCCGGATACAGCGGGACAGTCCCTCTTCTGAGCCTTTGATCCCGGGTCCCGCCCGTGAGGCTGTTTATCCCGGGCTCCACCCACCCACTGTAGCCCCGCCTCGCTGTTTCTCCCTTCTATTCATTACAGAGCCGACCGCGCACCTACTCCTGTGACTGCTGCTGAGGTATGAATCACCCCTGCAGCAGAGCCGAGCCCCCCCTGCAGCAGAGCGACCCCCCCCTCCCCCAGAGCCGACCCCCCCAGTCCCGGAGCCTGCGTTTCTCTGCAGCTGTTCTCTGACTCCCCCTGTGCGGCTTCTCACTGCTGCAGACACGCGGGGAGTCAGGACGCTGAGGAGCCCGTGCAATCAGCACTCCTCTCTCCTGCAGATAGCACTGGCCAGTAATAACCTATGCAGAGTGACATCTGCAGGCTTCTATTACCGATCAGTGGTCTCCTGCCTGTGGAGCAGAGCTGCTGGGTCCTAGCTTCCCAACAACTTCAGCTCTGCTTTATCCTGGCTGCCCTACCAGTTAAAGGGAACATGTCAGCAGAAATTTCACAATAAAAGTAATAGATTCCCCTCTGCAGCTCCTGGGCTGCTTCTAGAAAGGTTCCTGTTGTTATTGTGCCCCCTTTGAGACCTACAAAAATACTTTATGAAGTCTTACCTTTTTGTATGCAAATGTGTTTTTATGGTCACGGGGGCGGGCTGTCTGGCGTCCGTTATTCCCCCTCCTGCCGCTTTACGCAGTCCCCCATTGCTCATTTACATACACAAGGACGCCTTCCTCATGTAACTGTCCTCCCGAAGATTTGCGCATGTGAACGCTTTTTCAGGTGATTGCGCAGGCACGAGATTATGGGCGGCGCTGTGATTGTCATCAGCAGCGTTAACCAAGTACCCGCCCATAATCTCGTGCCCGCACTTTTCCCTCTGACTCCACCGTTATGCGCAAGTGCTGGCCATATGAACCATGTTACCTATTACCGCTTGCACGAGATTATGGGAAGGTACTTGGATAACTTTGCTGATGACAATCACAGCGCCGCCCATAATCTCGCGCCCACGGTAATAGGTAACATGGTTCATATGGACAGTGCTTGCGCATAACGGTGGAGGCAGAGTGAGAAGCGCGGGCACGAGATTATGGGTGGGTACTTGGATGACGCTGCTGATGACAATCACAGCGCCGCCCATAATCTCGCGCCCACGGTAATAGGTAACATGGTTCATATGGACAGTGCTTGCGCATAACGGTGGAGGCAGAGTGAGAAGCGCGGGCACGAGATTATGGGCGGGTACTTGGATGACGCTGCTGATGACAATCACAGCGCCGCCCATAATCTCGCGCCCACGGTAATAGGTAACATGGTTCATATGGACAGTGCTTGCGCATAACGGTGGAGGCAGAGTGAGAAGCGCGGGCACGAGATTATGGGCAGGTACTTGGATGACGCTGCTGTTGACAATCACAGCGCCGCCCATAATCTCGCGCCCATGGTAATAGGTAACGTGGTTCATATGGCCAGTGCTTGCGCATAACGGTGGAGGCAGAGTGAGAAGCGTGGGCACGAGATTATGGGCGGGTACTTGGATGACGCTGCTGATGACAATCACAGCGCCGCCCATAATCTCGCGCCCATGGTAATAGGTAACGTGGTTCATATGGCCAGTGCTTGCGCATAACGGTGGAGGCAGAGTGAGAAGCGCGGGCACGAGATTATGGGCAGGTACTTGGATGACGCTGCTGATGACAATCACAGCGCCGCCCATAATCTCGCGCCCATGGTAATAGGTAACGTGGTTCATATGGCCAGTGCTTGCGCATAACGGTGGAGGCAGAGTGAGAAGCGCGGGCACGAGATTATGGGCGGGTACTTGGATGACGCTGCTGATGACAATCACAGCGCCGCCCATAATCTCGCGCCTGCGCAATCACCTCAAAAGCGTTCACACTTTGCACAGTGCTCAGTCCCGCGAGAGTGGCACTGGGCATGCACAAAACTTCAGGAGGACAGTTACATGAGGAAGGCGTCCTCATGTATGGAAATGAGCAATGGGGGACGGCGTACAGCGGCAGGAGGGGGAATAACGGACGCCAGGCAGCCCGCCCCCGTGACCATAAAAACAGATTTGCATACAAAAAGGTAAGACTTCATAAAGTATTTTTTTAGGTCTCAAAGGGGGCACAATAGCAACAGGAACCTTTCCAGAATGCAGCCCAGGAGCTGTAGAGGGGAATCTTTTATTTTTTTTGCTAAATTTCTGGTGACAGGTTCCCTTTAAAGGGAACCTATCAGGTGCAATCTGCACTCAGAGCCAGGAGCAGTTCTGGGTGTATATTGCTAATCCCTGCCTAACTGTCCCTGTATACACTAGCATAGATAAAGGCATCTATAGAAAAAGTATTTTTAAAGAGCTTATATCTTATGCTAATTAGCGCGGGGACTAGTCCCAAGGGCGTTACTTCACTTGGCTAGTCGGCTCACATAGCGTGTTAGTACTCACACAGGGGCGTAATAACATGCTAACATGCTATGCGAGCCGACTAGCCAAGTGAAGTAACGCCCTTGTGACTAGTCCCCGCGCTCATTAGCATAAGATATAAGATCTTTAAAAATATTTGTTCTTGATCTCTTTATCTATGCTAGTGTATACAGGGACGGTTAGGCAGGGATTAGCAATATGTGCCCAGAACTGCTCCTGGCTCTGAGTGCATATTGCACCTGACAGGTTCACTTTAAAGGGAACCTGTCACCAGATTTGGGGCCTATAAGCTGCGGCCACCACCAGCGGGATCTTATGTACACATTCTAACATGCTGCATACCTCCCAACCGTCCCGGATACAGCGGGACTTTCACGCTTTACGTTGTTTGTCCCGTTGCCACGGGCGGGACGGCCGGCTCCCGGGCTCCGCCCACCCACTCTCTCTCCGCCTCCCTGCTTTTCCCTCCTACCATCCTAGTAGACGTGGCATAGAGAGGAGCGCTGCCTGTGCTGCTGCTGGTACAGTAAACTAATCTCCCCAGCGCTGATTTCCCTCCCTCCCCCCTCACCCCCGGCCGGAGCCTGTCTGTGCGGTCGGCCGGCCGCCTGTCTGTGCGGTCGGCCGGCCGCCTGTCTGTGCGGTCGGCCGGCCGCCTGTCTGTGCGGTCGGCCGGCCGCCTGTCTGTGCGGTCGGCCGGCCGCCTGTCTGTGCGGTCGGCCGGCCGCCTGTCTGTGCGGTCGGCCCGCCGCCTGTCTGTGCGGGCGCCCCCCCTGCCGCCTGTCTGTGCGGGCGCCACCCGCCGCCTGTCTGTGCGGGGCGCCCCCCGCCGCCTGTCTGTGCGGGCGCCCCCCTGCCGCCTGTCTGTGCGGGCGCCCCCCTGCCGCCTGTCTGTGCGGGGCGCCCCCCTGCCGCCTGTCTGTGCGGGCGCCCCCCTGCCGCCTGTCTGTGCGGGCGCCCCCCGCCGCCTGTCTGTGCGGGCGGCCCGCCGCCTCATTGTGCGGGCAGCCGGCCGCCTCTCTGTGCGGGCGGCTGGCCGCCTCTCTGTGCGGGCGGCCCGCTGCCTGTCTGTGAAGGCGGCCGGCCGCCTGTCTGTGAAGGCGACCGGCCGCCTCACTGTGCGGGCGACCGGCTGCCTCACTGTGGCTGCCTGCGTGTCCGTGCTGGAGGCCCGCCGGCTGCCTGCGTGTCCGTGCTGGAGGCCCGCCGGCTGCCTGCGTGTCCGTGCTGGAGGCCCGCCGGCTGCCTGCGTGTCCGTGCTGGAGGCCCGCCGGCTGCCTGCGTGTCCGTGCTGGAGGCCCGCCGGCTGCCTGCGTGTTTGTGCTGAATGGGTGTGGATGGGGAGTGGATATGGGCGTGACTGTGAAATGGGTGTGGTTAGGGGGCGTGGCCTAAAAATTTGCCGCGGCGCGCTACGCGCGCCGCAAACTTTGTCCCTCTTTTCCTTCTTTAAAAGTTGGGAGGTATGATCAGAGGCGTATCTACGGGGGGCTGGTGGGGCATCTGCCCTGGGCGCTGTGTCAGAGGAGGCGCTGTCAGGCCGACTGATGCAGCACTCTGAGCGACCAGGGACGGCATCAGCACCTTTCAGCGAGGGCGGTGATGTATGCTGCGGCCCCCGGGCCGAGTTCCGGTGCCCGCAGCGATCATGTCGGCACCCGCACTTCCCTGGCTGATGGCTCTTACATCCATACCTGAACGCAGCCTTCTCTGTGGTCTGCAGAGCCTAAGTTCATCTGTGGGCGGAGCTAGCACGCAGCAAGCACTGCGTCCAATAGAAAAGGTAGATGCTAGAATGTACGGGTTCCTTCCAGGTATGGCTTGTCATGAAGCTGGTCACGCCCACTAACCTGGAAGGAGCCCATACATTCTAGGCTCAACCCACAGATGAAGACACTGTCAGACAGGAGCCTATGCATCAACTTCACACTGAGCTGTATGTCCTGTCCCCCCACCTAGTGCTATATACCCCAGAACTGTCTATTAACCCTACCACAGTGCTATATACCCCAGAACTGTCTATTAACCCCATTACAGTGCTATATACTCCAGAAATGTCTATTAACCACCCCAGTGCTGTATACCCCCAGAACTGTCTATTAACCCCACCCCAGTGGTATATACCTCCAGAACTGTCTATTAACCCCACCCCAGTGCTATATACCCCAGAACTGTCTATTCACCCCACCCCAGTAGTATATACCCCCAGAACTGTCTATTCACCCCACCCCAGTGGTATATACCCCAGAACTGTCTATTAACCCCACCCCAGTGCTATATACCCCAGAACTGTCTATTAACCCCATTACAGTGCTATATACTCCAGAAATGTCTATTAACCACCCCAGTGCTGTATACCCCCAGAACTGTCTATTAACCCCACCCCAGTGGTATATACCTCCAGAACTGTCTATTAACCCCACCCCAGTGCTATATACCCCAGAACTGTCTATTCACCCCACCCCAGTGGTATATACCCCAGAACTGTCTATTAACCCCACCCCAGTGCTATATACCCCAGAACTGTCTATTAACCCCACCCCAGTGATATATACCCCCAGAACTGTCTATTAACCCCACCCCAGTGGTATATACCCCCAGAACTTTCTATTAACCCCACCCCAGTGGTATATACCCCCAGAACTTTCTATTAACCCCACCCCAGTGGTATATACCCCCAGAGCTGTCTATTCACCCCACCCCAGTGCTATATACCACCTGAATTGTCTATTAACCCCACCCCAGTGCTGTATACCCCCAGAACTGTCTATTCAGCCAACCCAAGTGCTATTTAACCCCTGAACTGTCTATTCACCCCACCCCAGTGCTGTATACCCCCAGAACTGTCTATTAACCCCACCCCAGTGGTATATACCCCCAGAACTGTATATTAACCCCACCCCAGTGCTGTATACCCCCAGAACTCTCTATTCATCCTACTCCAGCGCTATATAACCCCTGAACTGTCTATTCACCCCACCCCAGTGCTGTATAACCCCAGAACTGTCTGTTAACCCCACCCCAGTGCTATATACCCCCCTAACTCTGTAATCACTCCACCACAGTGCTATATACCCCCAGAACTCTCTATTCACCCCACCCCATTGCTATATACCCCCAGAACTCTCTATTCACCCGACCCCATTGCTATATACCCCCAGAACTGTCTATTCACCCCACCCCAGTGCTGTATACCACCAGAACTGTCTATTCACCCCACCCAAGTGCTATATAACCCCAGAACTGTCTATTCACCCCACCCCAGTGCTGTATACCCCTCAGAACTGTCTGTCCCCTGACCCCAGTGCTGTATACCCACCAGAACTGTCTGTCCCCTAATCCCAGTGCTGTATACCCACCAGAACTCTGTTCTCCCCACAGCTGTATCTACCCCCACCACAGTGCTGTATACCCAGCAGAGCTGTTTGTCCCCCAGTCCAGTGCTGTATACCCTCAGAGCTGTTTGTCCCCCACTCCAGTGCTGTATACCCCCCTGAGCTGTTTGTCTTCCACTCCAGTGCTGTATAACCCCAGTGCTGTATGTCCCCCCCACTCCAGTGCAGTATACCACCCCAGAGCTGTATACCCCCACTCCAGTGCAGTATACCATCCTAGAGCTGTATACCCCACAGAGCTGTATGTCCCCCACCCCAGTGCTGTATACCCCTCCAGAGCTGTACTTCCCTCACTCCAGTGCTATTTACCCGCCAGAGTTGTACGTCCCCCACCCCAGTGCTGTATACTACCTCAGATCTGAATGCCCCCCTCAAGAGATGTACGTCCCCAGCCTCTCCTGTGATATATATACAGCAGTGTCAGTGTGCTCTGTGTGTGGCCATGTCTGTTAGTCATGGCCACCAATCAGCGCAGCACAGCCACATGCCGAGGAGGAGCTGGACGGAGACAAGCGGGGGAGGTGAGTGAGGCTGCTGCCGGCTTCCCCATATTAATAATATCTGTAATGTGTCTGTGTGTGCATGTATCGCAAGATCGGGTCACAGTCGCATGACACTCGGCTCATGTTCGCAGTAGAGCCTGAGCCGAGGGTCATTAGCATATTGCATCCGTTGCACTCACATTTGATGCCATACGTTAATATGACTCCAGCCTTTATTTGTGATACTGACTAATTCTCATCATTAGGCCTCAGTCCCACTTGTGCATTGCTTCCCATGCGAGAGCATCAGATGCGATATGCTAATGACCCTTGGCTCAGGCTCTGCTGCGAGCATGAGCCGAGTGTCATGCGGCTATGATCCAATCTTGCGATCAGATCACAGCTTCGGTCAAGAGAAACGGAGGGAGTAATTCTCCCCCTTCTCCACGGCCTGTCTCTGCGTACATCGTACTGCACTCTGATGACATCCAAGTGCAGTGCAATGTTTCACACGCTCCCGTAGACCTGTATGGGTATGTGAGCTGAGACTCTCAGTCACTCGCAGCATGCTGCAATTCTTTTTTCATGCCAATATATCATGAAAAATCAATTGCAGATGGACACTGCCCCATCATTTTACACTGGTGCTACTGCAATTCAATGTTTTATCGGATTGCACTCGTCCATGCAAAACGCAAGTAGAACCGAGGCCTTACTGTAGTTCCTGTACAGTCCTCAGTCTGATGATGACTGATAACTCCCAAGTATCTCCTTACCATTGTTAAAAGGAATCTGTGACCAGGTTTTTGCTGCCCCATCTAAGAGCAGCATAATGTAGAGACAGACCCTGATTTCAGCGATGTGTCACTTACTGAGCTTTTTGCTGTCATTTTGATAAAATCAATGTTTTCTCTGCTGCAGAGCTAGCAGTTATACAGACCTCATGAATATGCTGGACTACCTGCAGCATGCCAAGCAGTCCTGTAATGAATAATCTACTTCTGATTAAACAATGATTTTATCAAAACTACACTAAGCAGCACAGTAAGTAACACACCGCTTGAATCAGGATCTCTGCCCCTACGTTATGCTGCTCTCAGATTAGTTACAGCAAGATGGAATTGCAGCTGTATATTGCTCAGGCCAAAAGTCTACTACTACTCCAGCAGGATACAGCTAAACCCCCACTAGGTGGAGGCAACACAAGTGCAGGTGGAGCCATTCACACTCACTTCGAAATATGGAGGAGGTGATGGCTGGATGGTAAAACTGCACACTAGTGGCTTGCATAGAGCACTGTTCACACTAGCAGACGCACAGTCACAAACCCGCAGCCTATTAGGTGACGCCCATACTATTAGATCAGGCGGGCTGCCAAGCCGTACCCCCACTGCGCGCTACGTAGGGACAGAAACTCTGATAGCAAGGCCTAACAAAAAGGGGCCTGGCTGTATCCTGTACTCTATGCAAGCCACTAGTGTGCAGCTTTACCATCCAGCCATCACCTCCTCCATATTTGTAAGTGAGTGTGAATGGCTCCACCTGCACTTGTGTTGCCTCCACCTAGTGTAGGTTTAGCTGTATCCTGCTGGAGTAGTAGTAGACTTTTGGCCTGAGCAATATACAGCTGCAATTCTATCTTGCTGTAAGTAATGATATTCTCTTTTGCTTTTTGATATTATATATAGTGTAGGGACCTACAAGCATGAGGTTCCCGTGACGAGGGTTGTAGGCTTACGTCTTATGGCCATAACGCTAACAAAAAACCTCAAAAACATTTTTTGTACAGGATACAGCCAGGCCCCTTTTTGTTAGGCCTTGCTATCAGAGTTTCTGTCCCTACGTAGCGCGCAGTGGGGGTACGGCTTGGCAGCCCGCCTGATCGAATAGTATGGGCGTCACCTAATAGGCTGCGGGTTTGTGACTGTGCGTCTGCTAGTGTGAACAGTGCTCTATGCAAGCCACTAGTGTGCAGTTTTACCATCCAGCCATCACCTCCTCCATATTTGGAAGTGAGTGTGAATGGATCCACCTGCACTTGTGTTGCCTCCACCTAGTGGGGGTTTAGCTGTATCCTGCTGGAGTAGTAGTAGACTTTTGACCTGAGCAATATACAGCTGCAATTCCATCTTGCTGTAAGTAATGATATTCTTTTTTGCTTTTTTATATGCTCTCAGATTAGGTGTTAAAATCCTGGTGACAAATTCCCTTTAAGGATGTACTGGAAGTTGTAAATTCCTGCAATACAAATGTCTATGTGTCTGACCTAACATTACAATTGATGTACCATTCTTGTGGTTTTGATGATGTATTTCTGTACTGATGAGGGTTTTGATGCTGTGTTTCTAAATTTATGGGGTGATATGGATGAATTTCTGTACTTCTGGTGGTTGTGATGCTGTGTTTCTGTATTGATGGGGGTTCTCATTATGTATTTCTGTACCTCTGGTGGTTCTGGTGCTGTTACTAGTTCTGATCCTGTACACAAGTAACAATACATAAATTGTAAGATTGGACAACCCCTTTACTTAGAATTGGGCTACACTGCTTAACTGTATAAGTAAAGTCTTGTCCAGGTTTGAGATGAAAGTTTCCAGTCTCTCTAGGTGACTGCAGGCTTCTGAATTCTCACAGCGCTTGCACACTTTTTGGATTCTCCGGTGCCAGTGACGAGAGTGGACGGTCATACGAGCGCAAGTATGAGATTTTTATATTTCTGGCCACATTCTGACTAGATGTGTCCGGCCTTACTCAATTCATTTTTATTGAGCGAGGCCATACATATCTAGTCTGCACGTGACCATGTGCATGTAAATCACATACTTGCAGTTTCGTTACCTCCCATTCACCGCCGGCACCAGAGAATCCTGACAGTGTGCAGTGTGAGAATTCAGAAATCTACAGTCACATAGAGTGACACATAGATTGACTGCAGATTTTTATCTCAAACCCGGAAAAGCCCTTTGCTTGTAAAATTAAACAGTGTCGCCCAATCCTAACAGCATGTAATATACTCTCTGTCAGGATTCAGCTCTGCTCGCTGTTTCCAGCAGACACCACATGGCCTCTCTACTCATATGTGATTTTCATACTTGCATGAGACAATTAGATTTTCTTCCTATGTTTCTCTTTGAACTTTGAGAGAATTATTAGGAGCAGCTCGTCATCACGTGACTAAGTGTGCAAATTACATATAAATGGTCACACGGGGGGGCACCAAATTGAATTCTTACCCCGGGTGCCGGAATGCCTAGATACACCTCTGTATATGTGTGTATATATATGAGCACCTCAAAAAATCAACTCCATTCTAGTGGTTTCTATGAGGAGTTGTCTAGATTGGAGTTGATTTTCTGAGGGAGGGAGATCCTCAATATATCACCTCCATTCTAGTCACCTCAGTACAGAGCCATCTAGAGTGGAGGGGCTAAAATGAGGGATTAAAAAAAAAGTGTCTACAGTGAGGGCCTCAAAAATCAACTCCATTCTAGTCACCTCACTAGGGAGCCATCTAGTGTGGAGGGGCTAAAATGAGGATCACAAAAAATCAACTCCATTCTAGACGCAACCCTAGATATATGGCTGCTCTGTGCTTCCAGGACCTGTGATGATGTCACATGGAGGGGAGGAGTCAGGGGTCACATGATCAGCTCCTCAGTGTATGCAGGGCTCTGTTGTGCTGGGTGTCATGGTGCTGGATGAGGGGAAGTTTATGTGTGGGGTCAGGAGGGGTTTACAGTGTGGATGTAGCAGAGCCGTGTGTGTACGAGGTGTACGGAGCGGAGCCGTGTGTGTACGAGGTGTACGGAGCGGAGCCGTGTGTGTACGAGGTGTACGGAGCAGAGCCGCGTGTGTACGAGGTGTACGGAGCGGAGCCGCGTGTGTACGAGGTGTACGGAGCGGAGCCGCGTGTGTACAAGGTGTACGGAGCGGAGCCGAGCCGCGTGTGTACGAGGTGGTGCTGGATGAGGGGAAGTTTATGTGTGGGGTCAGGAGGGGTTTACAGTGTGGATGTAGCAGAGCCGTGTGTGTACGAGGTGTACGGAGCGGAGCCGTGTGTGTACGAGGTGTACGGAGCGGAGCCGTGTGTGTACGAGGTGTACGGAGCGGAGCCGCGTGTGTACGAGGTGTACGGAGCGGAGCCGTGTGTGTACGAGGTGTACGATGTGTACGGATCTGAGCCATGTATGTATAAAGTATGTGGAGCAGAGCCGTGTGTATATAACGTGTACAGAGCCGAGGCGTGTGTGTACGGATTGGAGCCACGTGTTTCCTACCTTTATAGAAAGTGGAGCCGCGTTTTTCGACGTGCATAGAGCAGAGCCGCATGTGTACAACGTGAGCACAGCTGTGTGTACGACGTGTGCGGAGCGGAGCCGCATATGTACAATGTGCATGGAGTGGAGCCGTGTGTGTTCAATGTGTACATAGCCGAACCACGTGTGTACGACGTACGCGGAGCAGAGCCATGTTTGTACAACTTAAATGGAGTGAATCTGTGTTTGTACGTGTATGGAGCGGAGCCGTGTGTACGATGTGTATAGAGCGGAGCCGTGTGTACGATGTGTATGGAGCGGAACCGTGTGTACAATGTGTACGGAGCGGAGCTGTGTGTGTACCTCATCTCTAAGCCGACTGCAGGTAGGCCAGATTCTTGTGGTCGGTGTAGATGACAGCGGGATGCAGAGCCCCTCCAGTAGGTAACGCCACTGCTCCAGAGCTATCTTTATAGTCAACAATTCTTGCTCGCCAAACGAGTAGTTGCGCTCAGGGACAGAGAATACATTGGAAAAGAAAGCACAAGTTACCATTCGACTGCTAGAAGATTTCTGCATGAAAACCGCACCGGCCCCAGAGGGAGAAGCTTCCACTTCTAAGACCTGTTTTTGATCTCCAGCCTCAGCCGTGCTGGAGCCGATTAGAAGGCCCGATTAAGGGAGAAAAGTGCGCTCTCAGTGTCAGGAGTCCACAACTTGGGATTTGCACCCTTGCGGGTCAAGACAGTGATCGGGACGATTTGGAAGTAGAAATGTGGAATAAATTAGTAGTAGTAATTGACGAAACCCAAGACCTGCTGAATTGTCTTCACACTGTCAGGATGAGGCCACATCTGAAGCACCGACAACTTCTCCGGATCCATTTTCAAACCTGTGTCAAAGATTATGTAGCTCAGGAAGGTAAGGGAAGTCTGTTCAAACGAAGATGCACGTCTCGAACTTGGCGTACAGACAACTCTCCCTCAACCTCTGCAGGACCTAATGGAGATTTCTCCTGTGTATTGGAAGCTTGGTGGAGAACACCAGAATGTTGTCTAGGTACATAACCACACACGAGTAGAGAAGGTCCCAGAAAACATAATTCACAAACTCTTGGAGCGTCTTGCCTTGCTGAACCCAAATGGCATTACTTGCTACTCGTAGTTGCCGTTGTGGGTGTTCAAGGCAGTCTTCCATTCATCCCCTGCTCATATACGAATAGATTATATGCTCCACGGAGGATGAGTTTTGACAAGATTCTGGAGCCTCAAAGGCGGTCAAACAACTCAGGTATAAGTGGCAGCAGATATTTATTTTTGACCGTGATTTGAGCGAGACCTCTATAGTCGATACACGGTCGGATGGAGCCATCTTTTTTCTTTAAGAAAATAACTCAGCCCCAGCCCATGAGGAGGACTTATGGATAAATCCCCTTGCCAGATACTACTTAATATACTCAGACATGGCCTGGGTCTCTGTCTGGGACAAGGGGTGAGGAACTCGGATGTAGGTCAATAGGACAATCATACAGCCTATATGGTGGTAAAGTCTCAGCATCCTTGTCAAAGATATCAGTGTAGGATCATTAGGTGGATGACAGACTCGAAAGATTTGAAGAAGTCGCTGGTGGTCAGGCAGGATGGACAGGAACAAGACATTTCTTGTAACAAGACTGATCCTGTCTGAAAGATGCGCGTACATTTGAATAGTGGCGCAGTCTCCAGGACAGGTCTGGGACTTCCGCAGTGCAGGACCTACGGTGATATCACATGACTGTGATGTCACCACAGGTCCTTCTGCAGACGCGCAAACTGCAGCGATAGTACGGAACTTGTGCTATCGCTGCAGTTTGTGATGGAAAGGCTGGGGGCCCTCAGAGTGTGGGGGGGGGCCATCAGAGTGTGGGGGCCCTGCCCAGTCTGCTGCACATAACGCCGGCCCCGAAAAACCGGCGGCCCCACGGCGCTATACACTGCTCCACACTATAAAAGGCACATGGGCCCACTGAGGGCCCGGGGCCTACCGGGGGATTCCCCGCTACCCCACCGGGCCAGACCGACCCTGGTTACAGGCCTCACTTTTTATACATCTGTGGGGAACAATCCAACCCTTCCTGAATTCCTACATCTAGATGGATTTGAGAAATGGATTTCATCCGGTATTACGAGACTAAAGCGGGCTTTACACGCTACGATATATCAAACAATATGTCGCCGGGGTCACATCGTTAGTGACGCACATCCGGCCTCGTTTGACATATCGTAGCGTGTAACACAAATGAGCAACTGTGAACGAGCAAAAATACTCACCTTATTGTTGCTCGTTGACACGTCGCTCATTTTCAAAATATCGAACGTCCTTCTGTGCTCCGGTTGTTCATCGTTCCCGAGGAAGCACACGTCGCTCCGTGTGAGACCCCGGGAACGATGAACTGCAGCTTACCTGCGGCCACCGCCAATGCGGAAAGAAGGAGGTGGGCGGGATGTTTATGTCCCGCTCATTTCCGCCCTTCCGCTTCTATTGGCCGGCCGCTGTGTGACATCGCTGTGACGCCGAACGTCCCTCCCCCTTCAGGAAGTGGATGTTCGCCACCCACAGCGAGGTCGTTCGGGAGGTAAGTACATGTGACGGGGGTTGCTGACTTTTTGCGACACAG